>NW_028139463.1:0-25878 GCF_965202585.1 Thalia democratica
CTAACACTAGAACATCTCGACGTTGTCTTTCAGATGCAGACATGCTATCAACATCTGTCAGGTCGTTCTGCTGAGGTGAGAAGTAATCGTAGCTTGGTTGTGGCGTTATCATAGCTGAGTACTCGTCTGGAGTATATGGCGTTCTTGGAGTGCAAATTTTTGGCAAGTCGTCGTACCATTTTTGATTTTTAACTTTTTGCTTTGGTTTGCTAGTATCCTTGTTTTTATCAGAGCTTGCATAAACTTCAAAAGACTTGTCAATTTTTGTTTTAGAATCTTTCTTTTTTTTAATGATAGCACCTTTAGGTAGTTTATACTTACGTAAAGGTGGCTGAAGATTTACATTGTTCAAAGCCGTTGTGACAAATTTGTTTAAACTCGATAACGTATTAAAATTTATATTATCATCAAAACATTCGTTGTGAAAAGGCTTGGGTGTCAAAACATCTGAAATCTTGTTCAGATTTTCTGTAGTTTTTGGAGAATGACTCACATTTTCAGTTTGATTTGTAAGTGTTGATACTTGTCTTTCACGTAGTGTACCAGTTAGATTATCATTGTAGTTGAATATTTCAGATTTGAAAGATTTTGCTTTTAAATTTTTATTACTTCTATGACTAGTTTTATTTATAACATTTAGTTCAATACTGTTTTCTGACTCGTAGATAACTTTTTTATTGACTAAATTTTTATCTAGCAAATAGTTAGCACTGTGTTCTTTTCTATTTGTAACTTTTCTCTTAAATACATTTCCAGAAAGGTGAAACTTGTTTCTTAAAAGTTGTTCACTAACTAAATCGTTTTCCATTCTACAAAGAGCGATCTTGTTCCACTTTTTCCGGTAAGAAGCTAAAATCCGATTTGAATCCATCACAAATTACTGAAATCGATTTACTCTCAAAAGTATTTGTTTTTGATTAAATGAAAATCTTATGTTTTGTTTTAAATTTTTAAAAGTGATCCTTTACGTCATAATAAATTTTACTAGACAGAGATAACCTCGTTTAAGTTTTTTGTATAATTTTCAGTTTTTTTTTTGTAAAATGTTTTTCTGTAAAAAGTTCTACTATTATTCTTCAAAGGTTGTAAAACTTACGCCCGCAGATAAAAAACTTCTGCATTTTACTTTTATATAACTAAGTTCTATTAAAATTATTTTAATTAGTAGCAACCAGGGGCGTCGCGTGGGGTGTTGCACTGCCGCAATAGCAACACCTAAAAATTTTGTAAGAAAAAATTAAGTATCTATACTGTTTTCGTTATTTTTTAGAACAAAATCTCTTATAAGACTCCAATTCAGAAAACAATAATTTTGCTTACAACACTGCCACAAACTTTTAGCTGACTGCCACAAATGAAGTCAAAAAGCAATATTTCTTCAAGAATTACCGCAAAATCAATTTCTTGCGTTAAGTAAGCTAAGTTGAAAATTCCCTAAAACAGTACAGGCTTAAGTACCATTCCACGAACTATTGTAAACAAAAAATGAAAACAAAGCTAAGCAGAGCAGGCGCGACTCGAGCAGAGGCAACTCAATCACCGGCAACTTGAGCACAGGCAATTTAAGTAATTTGAAAGATGTAGGATATCGATGTTAAAGCATAATTGGTGAGTAAAAGCTGCAATTATAATTAATGCATTTTAAAGTTTTTAAACTCTTTAGTTGAACTTATTTTATTCTTTGAAAAATGTTAAACAATGGTTTAAAGATTACTTTGTCTTTTTATCAGAGAATATGAAGTAAGCTCGAAAAAGTGCCGACACATAAGTTTTTTACTCTAAAACTCAAGTGCCAAGTATTATTTTTTATAAAATTTTAGATTAAAGATTTCAAGTCAATTAAACCAAGTAATAAATCTTAAATTAAATCAAATAGTTGAAGTCAAAACATAGCAGTATTTAATTTAAATTAGTTTTAATAATTAATTTTAACTATAAATAAATTATCTTCAGTTTCTATTTTCTAAACTTCGTTGATAACTTTATTTTTTTCATTTTACTACTTTTTCCAAATCGCCATTTGTATACAGGTAATAAATTGATTTATGGCAAGAGCTTTTTTGCCGTAGTGAGTCGTAATGAAATTATTTTCAGTTTTTAGTATACAAATTAATTGAAAATTACCTCAAATCTATTCCTTCCAGCACAGAATTTTTTGTATTGAATTTCTTTTTCTTATTCAAAATAAATTATTTTTAAAATTATACTTGAAAAATTACAAAAGAAATCTGCAGTACTATAATTTTGCTTAGAATTCTACTTAGTTTTTAGTAAAAATAACCAGTTTAATACATGCACAAGTTTATGTGCATGTATTTAAAGAATAATAGTTTGCGTAAAATAATTTAACTTAAATAGCATATAGTAACACAAGCCAAATACCCATGTCATTCACTAGGTACTATTAATTAACCTAAGTTGATTTTTTTCAATGATAAACTTATTAGATAATTTATTTTAGTAAAACAACTGTCAATTTAACTGTAATTAAATTGAATTCACTTATAAAACTTTCGAGTAATATTTTCTTAAAACTCTTGCGTTTTAAATAGAATCAGAATATTTTGGTTCTAATAAATAAAAGTTATTAGTTAAATTTTATTTAAGAAGTGTGTATGTAAAAACTATTAGAACTAAATAAGAAATAAAGCAGTTTTAATAGCACTTTGGACGAATAAGTGTGTATAAAGAAGCTGAGTAATAAAAATTAAAAGGTGTTAACTATAAAAATTCGGTAAAACAACATAAAACACGAATAGCTTCTAAATTAACAAAAAATTGCATCGAAAACTTAAACACAAAGCAAGTGGATATTAAACAAGGTTGTACTATATAAATATGTAACTGCGAAATGTGGAATATTATGATATAAGCAGTCAAAAATAGCAGATTAAAAAAATACAATTTCTATATGAGGATTTAAGTAATAACAACAAGTAAGTACAACAACAAGGATGGTGTTTATAAATATACTAATTATATACAATTTGTGGAGAAATCAATGAATAAATTGACAAATTGTTAAGATTATAAGTCAGTGCAAATAATTTAATGCAATTTTAAAGCTTACTAGTTTTCTTTAATTAAAAAATAATAAAATTCCTAACTACTTAGAAAAGGGTAGAAATATTCAAGAACGAGCTAACAAATTAATATTGAAAATAACATAAATTTTTCTTACGTTTTAAAAATTTAACTCATATAACGTGTACAAACTAATTTACATTGCTCACAGAGGATTGTTATTAGTGATATGTGATCAAAACTTAAAAGCTTATCAAAACTTCAAAAGATTATCAAAACTTATCATATAAATACTCCCTAGACCAAAAAAAAACTGCATAAACGTATAAGGATTAAAAGCTCACAATCAAAAACATTGTTTTCTTCTTATTTAAAACTATGCAAAACTTTGAGTTTAAAAACGACAGGAAACGACAACAAGTATTAGTTACGAATAATTTTTTTTCTCATTATTACATTTCAAACATTTAACGACGATTCCTGCTGCTTGTTCATCCAGTTTTTGATGGAGGGCACCATGAGGCCGCCCAGCAGCATCTGCGTGGGGTGGTAGACCAGCAAGGGGATGCTCAGGTAGGACAGGTACTCCGATCCCAGGTAGATTATCTTTATCATCGGTATGTGTTGCGAAAAGTGTTAAGCAGTTGAAAATAATTAATACGAAACTTTTGGGTTTTTTTCTTAGAATCGCAAGGTATTTTAACTGAACGAATGTCAAGCAGCTATGAATTAATTTAGTACTTTTTAAATATTTTGTTATAATAGAAAAGAAATATTGAAAATTAACCCCAGGTGTAATAAATATTAATAGACACCATGTATAGCACTTTTATCATCAGAATGCTTGAAAATATAAGTTTAAATAGATATTGCGTTATACTTTTTTTTACGGCTATTAAACTTTAAAAATAAATCAAGGAGAAAAAGTAGCTACTTATTATTTACAACACTATTCAATAGTATCGAATCATAGTACGCATATTTTTAAATCACCTCATTTACAAAACCAAAAACGTAAGTAAACAGATTTTCTTCTATTAGTAGCGACAAAGAACTAATTTCAATAAAACAACAACACTTAAAAACCACCATTTTGTTTTCGTACTGACGACTTTGTAAAAAATCAAACTACAAATACCTAGTGTGAGGGACTTGTGGGTGGCGCAAAACAGGGCGCATGCGACGTCACCAGGGCGCAGGTCCATCCACTTGCTCCTGTTCAAAGTGAAGAACACCGTCGCCACCAGCACCACTTGCAGGCAGACCACTGTGTGAAAATAGTACTTGAATAAGCAAAATAATACAAACATGAATAAACAATACAAATATATTGAATAACAAGTAGGCTTATAGTTTATAAGATATTAAACAACTAAGGTCTTTAAAGCAGAACAAAGTTTGTACATTTTTACTTAAATAGTTAAAATATAGCAATGTGCTAGTTTTTTTTAATGTTAGGAAACTTTTTATATATAAAATAGTTATTTTAGAATTTATAAATAGTTCAAATAAGTTAAAGTGCACAATTATAAATTGGATGGGTAAAAAAATATTGTTTAACTTTTTTAGCTTTTTGTATTAAGTCATAAAGTTTAATATGCATAATATAAACACTTAAAAGGCTACACTAGAAATAGCTCAACTAGTGACAATCCGATCAATAGTTATCACCTTTATTTCTGTTTCATTTCAAAAACAACCAAGTAAGCCGGGATCACGTGACGATGGACACTTCAATTCGCATATTCAGTATTAAATAATTAGTCTCTTATTAAAGTTCCCCTGCTGTCTCTAATAACTTCCTTGCTTTTTAAATATTGATCATGATAGTTGTCTACTGAACACACAACAAATACAAAGGACAGCTTTTTTATTGTGATATCAACTTGATAGTAATTAGCATTTGAATAAATTTCATCCCAGAGCCAAGTAGTAAGTGAGTTCTGATCTTCAGGATAACCATTCATCAAGATGTTTTAACTTTATCCGCTTCAGTTCCATGTAGATAAAGGAATTTATCTTAAAAATTAGTCACTTCGTGTTTTTCAGTAGGGCTAACTTTGAATAACTGTCTGATTATTGGAAGATTTTCTAGCTTTCCGAATGAACGCAAAATAAAATTGTAATCATTATTGTCTTTCTGCAAAAGCTCTGTACTAAATTTTCTTTTTTCGTCATTTTTTGAAGATTCAAATACGCTGCTTAATTGAACAGATAGTTGTTTCATGGTTGAACTTATCTCAGTTTCTAACTTAGAAATGAGATCACTAACTATTTCATAATGATTACTTTCTAATTTCTTTCATTAACTCATCTCTTACCAATGTTGAGGAGTTTTCTAAACCTTCACTTTCATTTATTTTCTGATTTGTAGTAGAACTAGCATACGGTTTTCGATATACTACTATCTCTAAACGATAATAAAGTATTTCTTCAACAATATCCTTTAAATTGGCTTTTTCTTCTACTTCAATTAAATAAGCAGGCACTACCAGATTGGGTGGGCCAACGCTATACTTTCTTGTTTATCTTCTTGTTGAAATGAATCTCTAAAATTTTTTCTTTTTTGACTATCAAACGAGTCCAGTGTAGACGCTTCAATTTAAACAAGTTTATTCAAATTTTTTGTATAAGTTTTTACTAACTGATCATTTTTTGAATAATATTTGAAAATTGTTTTTCTTATAGACTGGTCGTATGGCAGTAGTTCACCAGGATTTTTGACTTTGTTCACAAAAATGTATCTAAACACTTTAACAATGTTATTTTCTGTCGCAATACTTTCACCGTATTCATATGCATACTCTATACTATCGGTCAGATACACTCCAGGTCCACAACTTCTTTTTTTTGAGGGTTCAAATCCTGTCTTTAGGATCCCTTCTACGTTTTGTGCTTCTGTTCCATGAAGCAAAAGAATTTGTGAAGAATTGGAAGGGTTTGGCTCTGTTGAAGTGTTATCGTTTGATACTACTCTGTATATTTTTAAAACTTTAATATTATTTATGTGCCGGTTAAACTGGGAGTTATCTTTTAAAGTATCTATCTTTAATGAACTCTCGAGAAGTTTATAGTCTTGGTCATTTTTTTTTTAAATCTGAAGTTTGTATTTAAACTTTGGAAGTACAGATGTTTTGAAATGTGTCACATCGTATTCAAAGAACTTTTTAGCTTTATCAAAAACTTTTCCTTCTTTGAAATCATCTTCTTCTTTTTTTATTTCACCTTTCCTCTTATCGACTATTTCTTGTAGAAAACTTCGACAGCTAGGTTGACTTTCTAAAAACTTTTCTACTTTATTCTTTATGGGCTCCATCTTGTTGCATAGAACATACATAAAACTAAAAATCAATAAAAATATGTTTAAATAAAAACATGAAAACCCTCTCGTAAGAACGTAAAAAGTTTCGAACAGATAGACATTTAACATAATGTTTACATATCTTATAAGCTTGTTTAATTTTAAAATAATATTGAAGTAAACTTAAAGGTTAAATCTATGGTAAAAGTGTTTACTTACTCAAGCATAAGCCCTACCATTCAAAATATTTTTTTTTTAATTGAAAATGTGATTAAAAAATTATAATAAAAAATTTTAGTAGTATGTTCTTATAAAAGAAAAAAAAAAAAGAAATAGATATACAAAACAAAATAATAAATGGTCTTTTAATTACATCCTGTCTTACAACTATATAAAATTTGAAAAATTTGCTACATACTTAAGCATAATATTAGGGTTACGTTTTGTAAACGTTAATTAAGTCGAAACTAAATTATTAGTTAATGAGTTACTGACATTTTTTTTTATTCTGTTGAAAAAGTTTTGCAGTTGGTTACAAAACAGCTTAAACTGCAGTAAAAGTCGAATGTAAACTTTACTTTGTTGCTTCAGATAGACATGCTTGGAGAACGGATATTTATCTTTTAAAATATCCTTAAGCAACTGCTGGCTTAACATTAAAAAAATATATATATTTTATAAGGATATGAAAAATCTGAACTTTTTTTCTACTTGTCTGAGTTTAAAATTAAATGAAAACAAAATTTAGTCAATGAAAGTTTATTTTAATTTGAAATATATATATACAATATTTAAAAAAAATATGTGCACTCAACTTATAAATCTCAAAAAAATTGCACAACAAAAATTTATTTTGTAGTTTTTAAAACATACCTACACTAAAATTTGACTGTTAAAATTGAAGTTTAAACTTATGATAGCAATGAACCTTTTACAACTTTTTACTTTCAAATGGCTCTAGCGTGTTATTACATATTATATGTGGGAACTAAATTATTAAAATAACATAAATTTATTGTAATATCAATTTTAATAACGACGTAAAGTATTTAAAACCAATAATAGTGTTCTTTAGCTTTTCTGAGCATAACTTTGTATAGAAAAACTTTACCATTTAAACTAATTTGAACCACTTATTTAAAAACTGTACAATTGCTGTTTAAAACTTGTTTTAAGCTAAATCAGTATTACATTATAAGCTGTTTCACCTAGTTTATTGACAAAACTTATTTTACTGATTTCTTTTGCTAAAAACCAATTATATTTCTTGAGTATTCTTGATTTATATTTATAATTAGTTTAAATCAGTATTGATAAAAACATTATTATAATACTTAACGATTTTAGAATAGTTCTGATATCATTTTTATTAGAGTTTTAACTATTCAAATCAAAAAAGCATTCTTGATTTTTTTGTAAATTTATGAAAAACTCAAAAGAAAATCGTTTAACATTGAATGCTTAAAAATTAACAAAATTATTATTTTTTCTTTCAGAAACGTGAGTCAGTTTGAAATACGAATGATACTGATTTTTTTTTCATAAAATTTATAATCCAACGAACTTCTTTCGTTAGGTATTATAAGCAAACTATTAGCAAGTTAAATTTATATATTTAAATGTTTTTAGCACTTGCTTTATTTAAAACACTTTACTATTTACTGTATTTTTAACTTATCTAAAACAATTTTAGTAGGATTGATAAATTTCAAAAAACGTGTGAGATTGGTATAAATTGATAAACATAAAAGTACTTTGTATCAGTAAATAAGATATAAGTCTTAAGTTTTGAAATTTAACAAGTTTGTTTTGAAGGTTTTTTAAAACTAACTATTATAACAGAAAAGAGCATAGTTTTTAATAACAAATAGTTTCAAGGAAAATTAATCTTTGTTTATTTTAATAAATTTAAAATCTTATAGTTTAGTATTCTTGGTTAAGAGGTATTTTCCTATTTTGTTCCTTATTCAATAATATTGAACAAGGCCTGAAGATCCTTGTTGGGTGAAACGACGTTACTTTTGTGCAAATAAAATTAATATTAGTACTGCCTCCGAAATAGTTTTCGTCGAGACCTTTTTTGTTAAAGGAATACTTTTTACGTACACCTATAATTAAAATGTAATTTATTAATTAGTTTACATTATATTTTGATTTTAGTCGGCGTTTAGAAGCTGTTCGCGAATGAAAGTTTAAGATTAAACAAAAAACTGCAAGGCGGCAAATTTAATTTTTAAAATTAGAATCCATAAAATTCTTTTCAATTTACTGGAACTTAAATATAAATTTATTATATTTTAATGATACAATGTAAAATCTAAAAAACTAAATTATTAATGGAATATTACCTTATTTTGAAATTTAAAAACATAACGTTTACTTAAAATTTGTCTATATATAACTTTTATTAAACAGAAACTCACTATAACCAAGTTTCACAACAATGCTTAATTTTATCAAAAAAAAACGGTTAGTTAAATAAAATTTTATTGTGTATCTTTTTTACATTCATTTAAATTTAAAAGTTCAGTTTTCAACCATAGTCTGGAAATATATACTCTAAATTTGTATTAATATTTATAAGTGTTTATATTTTAGTAATACAGACTGTGTTCAAATTGTTTATCATTTCTTTTTTTCTCTATCTTTTGACAATTTGTATGCAATTTTTTAAGATAGATATTTCTTCTCTGCTTTGCTGCAGCAAACTTGGCATCTTTGTTTTTAATTTTCCGATCTTCAATATTTCTACAAGGTTCGATTTTTCGCTCCATGTTTACTTCAAAGCGACGCTTTTTAAAGCTACTCGTTTCTCTACACTTGCTATATGTTTTACGTTTTAAAATCATTCTGCAGTTTGCATAATCTTCGGTTTCAAGCTTTTGACTTTTAAAGTATCGTTCGTCATTAGTAGACTTGTCATAATTTCTATTTGTACATGACAGCGATATTTCTCTTCTTCCATACGAGCTACAACTTTTTCTGCATTGATGCGAAGATGAGCCAGTGTTATTTTTATTTTTATTGTACTTTTCTTCAAGTTTATTTTTGGACGAAGGTGAAATTGTATAACCCTCATACAAATCGTTTCGTTTCTTATTCAGCCGTTCAAACGACTTTGCTCGGTTTGCTTTCAAAATTTTTCGTTCTCTTTCTGCATTCTCTCTCTGAACTCTCGCTGTTATTTTAGCTGCAAGCCTCTTTAACGCTAGAATATCTCGATGTTGTCTTTCAGATGCGGACATGTAATCAACATCTGTCAGGTCGTTCTGCTGAGGTGAGAAGTAATCGTAGCTTGGTTGTGGCGTTATCATAGCTGAGTACTCGTCTGGAGTATATGGCGATCTTGGAGTGCAAATTTTTGGCAAGTCGTCGTACCATTTTTGATTTTTAACTTTTAGCTTTGGTTTTCCAGTATCCATGTTTTTATCAGAGCTTGCATAGAATTCAAAAGACTTGTCAGTTTTTGTATTAGAATCTTTCTTCTTTCTAATAACAGCACCTTTAGGTAGTTTGTACTTACGCAAAGGTGACTGACAAGTTTCATTCCGATTGTTCAAAGCCGTTGTGACAAATTTGTTTGAACTCGATAACATATTAATATTTGTATTACCATCAAAACATTCGTTGTGAACAGGCTTGGATATCAAAACATCTGAAATCTTGTTCAGATTTTCTGGAGTTTTTGGAGAATGACTCACATTTTCAGTTTGGTTTGTAAGTGTTGATACTTGTCTTTCACGTAGTGTACCAGTTAGATTATCATTGTAGTTGAATATTTCAGATTTAAAAGATTTTGCTTTTAAATCTTTATTACTTCTATGACTAGTTTTATTTATAACATTTAGTTCAATACTGTTTTCTGACTCGTAGATAACTTTTTTATTGACTAAATTTTCATCTGGCAAATAGTTAGCACTGTGTTCTTTTCTATTTGTAACTTTTCTGTTAAATACATTTCCAGAAAAGTGATACTTGTTTCTTAAAAGTTGTTCACTAACTAAATCGTTTTCCATTCTACAAAGAGCGATTTTGTTCCACTTTTTCCGGTACGAAGCTAGAATCCGATTTGAATCCATCACAAATTACTGAAATCGATTTACTCTCAAAAATATTTGTTTTTGATTAAATGAAAATCTTATGTTTTGTTTTAAATTTTTAAAAGTGATCCTCTACGTCATAACAATTTTTACTGGACAGAGATAACTTCGTTTAAGTTTTTTGTATAATTTTCAGTTTTTTTTTTTTGTAAAATGTTTTTCTGTAAAAAGTTCTCCTATTATTATTCAAAGGTTGTAAAACTAACGCCCGCAGATAAAAAACTTCTGCATTTTACTTTTATCTAACTAAGTTCTATTAAAATTATTATAATTAGTAGCAACCAGGGGCGTCGCGTGGGGTGTTGCACTGCCGCAATAGCAACACCTAAAAATTTTATAAGAAAAAATTAAGTATCTATACTGTTTTCGTTATTTTTTAGAACAAAATCTTTTATAAGATTCCAATTTAGAAAACAATAATTTTGCTCACAACACTGCCGCAAACTCTTAGCTGACTGCCACAAATGAAGTCAAAAAACAAAATTTCTTCAAGAATTAACGCAAAATCAATTTCTTGCGTTAAGTAAGCTAAGTTGAAAATTCCCTAAAACAGTACAGGCTTAAGTACCATTCCACGAGCTATTGTAAACAAAAAATGAAAACAAAGCTAAGCAGAGCAGGCGCGACTCGAGCAGAGGCAACTCAATCACCGGCAACTTGAGCACAGGCAATTCATGCAGAAGCAACACAAGCATAGGCGATTCGAGCAAAAGCAACTCGAGCATAAGTAACTCGAACAGAAGCAACTCGAGCAGGGACAACTCAAGTAGGGGCAAAACGATCACTGGCAATTCGAGCATCGGCAATTCGGATTTTTTTTCCGCTTTTTCTTCAATATAATTTTGTTTTATTAATCTTGTGTTTTTTAAAATCATTGCTATGTGATAATCATAATTTGCTATTAACTGTGTTTTATATAATAATTTTATTAAGAAGCATTTCAATACTTTAATGTTTTGTTAGTTATGTGTTACTTTTTTTTTGTTTGAACGTTTTGACGAATTCATTCCATTACTTTATACCTTTAAGTAAAGAAAATAGCCTTTTTTTATTGTAAAGCCTAAAAATCTATTTAAAAAATGATGGATAAGCATAAGTAATGTTTAATAATCAACTCGAGCATAATGGACAGTATGTCTACAATGCGACTGAGTAATTTGAAAGATGTAGGATATGTCTGTCTGATGTTAAAGCATAATCAGTTAGTATTAAAAGCTGCTATTATAATTAATGCATTTTAAAGTTGTTAAACTCTTTAGTTGAACTTATTTTATTCTTGGAAAAATGTTAAACAATGGTTTAAAGATTACTTTGTCTTTTTATCAGAGAATATGAAGTAAGCTCAAAAAAGTGCCGACACATAAGTTTTTTACTCTAAAACTCAAGTCCCAAGTATTATTTTTTATAAAAATCTTTCTATAAAAGAAAGATTTCAAGTCAATTAAACCAAGTAATAATTTTTATGTTAAGTCAAATAGTTGAAATAAAAACATAGCAGTATTTAATTTAAATTAGTTTTAATAAATTAATTTTAACTATAAATAAATTATCTTCAGTTTCTATTTTCTAAACTTCGTTAATAACTTTAATTTTTTCATTTTACTACTTTTTTCAAATCTCCATTTCTATACATGTAATAAATTGATTTATGGCAAGAGCTTTTTTGTCGTAATGAGTCGTAATGAAATTATTTTAAGTTTTTAGTAACAGAACACAAATTAATTGAAAATTGCCTCAAATCTATTCCTTCCAGCACAGTATTTTTTGTATTTAGTTTCTATTTCTTATTCGAAATAAATTATTTTTGAAGTTATACTTCAAAAAATTACAAAAGAAATCGGCAGACTTTTATTTTGGATAAAATTCTTTTTAGTTTTAGTAATAAATAATCAGTTTAATTCATGCACAAGTTTATGTGCATGTTTTTAAAGAATAATAGTGCGTGTAAAATCATATAATTTAAATAGCATATAGTAACACAAGCCAAATACCCATGTCATTCACTAGGTACTATTAATCAACCTAAGTTGATTTTTTTCAATGATAAACTTATTAGATAATTTATTTTAGTAAAACAATTGTCAATTTAACTGTAATTAAATTGAATTCACTTATAAAACTTTCGAGTAAATATTTTCTTAAAACTCTTGCGTTTTAAGTAGAATCAGAATATTTCGGTTCTAATAAATAAAAGTTATTAGTTAAATTTTATTTAAGAAGTGTGTATGTAAAAACTATTAGAACTAAATAAGAAATAAAGCAGTTTTAATAGCACTTTGGACGAATAAGTGTGTATAAAGAAGCTGAGTAATAAAAATAAAAAGGTGTTAACTATAAAAATTCGGTAAAACAACATAAAACACGAATAGCTTCTAAATTAAAAAAAATTGCATCGAAAACTTAAACACAAAGCAAGTGGATATTAAACAAGCTTGTACTATATAAATATGTAACTGCGAATTGTGGAATATTATGATATAAGCAGTCAAAAATAGCAGATTAAAAAATACATTTTCTATATGAGGATTTAAGTAATAACAACAAGTAAGTACAACAACAACGATGGTGTTTATAAATATACTAATTATATACAAATTGTGTATAAATCATTGGAATAAATTGATAAATTGTTAAGATTATAAGTCAGTGCAAATAATTTAATTTAATGCAATTTTAAAGCTTACTAGTTTTCTTTAATTAAAAAATAATAAGATTCCTAACTACTTAGAAAAGGGTAGAAATATTCAAGAACGAGCTAACAAATTAATATTGAAAATAACATAAATATTCGTTTAAAAATTTAACTCATATAACGTGTACAAACTAATTTACATTGCTCACAGAGGATTGTTATTAGTGATATGTGATCAAAACTTAAAAGCTTATCTAAACTTATCATATAAATACTCCCTAGACCAAAAAAAAAAACTGCATAAACGTATAAGGATTAAAAGCTCACAAACAAATTCTTTTTTTCTTATTTAAAACTATGCAAAACTTTACTTTTAAAAATGACAGGAAACGACAACAAGTATTAGTCATGAACAATTCTTTTTCTCATTATTACACTTCAAACATTTAACGACGATTCCTGCTGCTTGTTCATCCAGTTTTGATGGAGGGCACCATGAAGCCGCCCAGCAGCATCTGCGTGGGGTGGTAGACCAGCAAGGGGATGCTCAGGTAGGACAGGTACTCCGATCCCAGGTAGATTATCTTTATCATCGGTATGCCTGTACGTTGTAATAAGATAAGTTTGTGTTATAAAACGAGTTAAGCAGATGAAAACAATTAATACGAAACTTTTGGGTTTTTTTGGGTACACACAAGAAATTTAAACTGAACACATATGGTACAGCTATTGGTTAATTTAGTAGTTAGAAATATCATGTTGTATAAATGATAATGTATCCCAGGTAATAATGTATGCATATTGAAAAATAATAGGACCTAAGTATATTATTATGATCATCGGTGAGCCTATTAATACCTTCATTAAGATTAAATGAGACGTTGCAGTTATGTCTTATTTTAAATAAAAACTTTAAAATACAAAACAACAACATGAAAAATAAACTAATTACAATTTAGAAAGCTATTGAAAAACATAATGTACTTTTTTTTAAACTAAAAACACATTTAAATGGATTTTTTACATTAGTAGCCACAATGAATTACGTTATAGAAACAACAACACTTAAAAACCACTATTTTGTTTTCGTACTGACGACTTTGTAAAAAATCAAACTACAAATACCGAGTGTAAGGGACTTGTGGGTGGCGCAAAACAGGGCGCATGCGACGTCGGCGGGGCGCAGGTCCATCCACTTGCTCCTGTTCAAAGTGAAGAACACCGTCGCCACCAGCACCACTTGCAGGTAGACAACTGTGTGAAAATAGTACTTGGATGAGCAAAATAATTTACAGTATAAAAACATGAACATGTGTGTTTAACAACTGTGTGAAAATGTGATAAAAAATGTTTTTTGTCAAGGTTTAACTTTATGCATGTCTTATTTGCAGATTCAGTTTAAAAAAAGTACAACTGGTAAAATAATGTATTTTAAAAACTTTATTCAAAATACAAAAAAAATCTAATGATAGATTTTTCATAATAAAAAATATTTCTAACAGATTTGTCTTAGTGCATTGAAATTTTCATTGAAAACAAAAACCTCGTATTTGAATAAAGCATTTGCTAAAAGCACAAAAAAGAATTAACAGAGAATTTAACAGAGTTAGTTTGCATTTTTCTGTCAAAAAAAAAGAGAATCATTGATCATAACTCAGCTTTTTATATTTAATAATTACTAATTTATGTTATTGAACAAATAAGTGTGTATAAATAAGCTTAGTAATAAAAAAAAATTAAACCGATGAAAGCGATGGCGACCAGGTCGTAGCGATTGACTTGAAGGGAGGAATTTGAGAAGGTGTCGCAGAAGGTGGTGTAGATGATGGCGAGCAAGTGAAATTCTTTAACTATAACTCTTCTGAAATAAAACGAAACATAAAATGTAATGAGTGGTTCGTTATAAAACAATAAAAAAATAAGTTTAATAATTTATATGGATTACTGTAAATTACTTCCTTAGAGTGGTTTTCAGGTTAAATATATCTATTCAGTAAACTACAAAACAATTAAGAGGTACTTTAAATTGAAATCAGATTCCAATAAATAGCCAAGAGCATCGCACACCGCGCGCAAAGCGAGCTTTTGTGCTAGCCGAATAAGGCAGATAAATAATATATTAAGTATAAAAAAAAATTTATGAATTACAAATTTTTCAAACTTATGATAACTTTGAAATACGATTAAAAATTCTTTAAATAAATTTAAAACAAACAAAAAATTCTGTTTGAACTAAAGATTAGAACAAATTAGTTTGAAACATAAATAGTAAAACGAAGAAAAAAAAAAGTTAATATATCTGTTCACTTAACTATAAAACAAAAAAAAAACTACACAAGTAAGAAATTAGTTTGTAATAAATAGCTAAGAGTATCGCACACCGCGCGCAGAGCGCGCTTTTGTGCTAGTCAAATAAAGCAAATTCGAATAAATAATAATTAATAATAAATAATAAAGTAAATAATTTTATAAATAAAAAGTTACAAATATTAGAAATCTTAAATTGTGAACTATTTTTCAAATACTCTTAAAAATACTACAATTCTTTAATAACTGCCGTTTAAACTTTAAAGTATTAAAACATAATTACTCTACTGATTTTAATTTTAAACAAATATAAATTCGTTACCCTAAATTCCTGCCTTAAAAACTTAAATTACTGCTTTAAAAACTGCCGTTTAAACTAAGCATTAAAAGATAATTACTCTACTAGAAAGAAAAAATATAATTTTAACTTAAAACAGATCTAAATTTTTTAACCTAAATACCTGCCTCAGAAAGCTCCGCTTTCTTTCGGTTTTGCTTCGAAAAATAAGCACAGCAGCGCGCGATCTTGCTTTAAGCTTCTATGCCTCGAAAGCTACGCTCCGCTTTCTTCGTACAGCTACTTTGAGTTTGTTTTTCATCCTTTGCTTCGCAAATAAAGCACAAAAGCGCGCAATTGTGCGATCTTGCTTTTAGCTTTACATACCTCGAAAGCTTCGCTTTCTTCGTACTGCTGTTTCGATTTTGTTTACCATCCCACCTACCCCAAAAATTATATCCAATTTATATTTTAAACTATTTTAAAATTTCTAAAATTTCATGTTACGTCACTAACTCTTCCAGGTGTCCTGATTTAGTCGACATATAATCGTTCAAAAATATGTATAAAAAATTTGCATAAAATTAGCATAATTTTTTTTTATTGCACTTGCGAGTTACAAAATTTCAAAAATAATTTTTTACAAAGTAAGTTTCGGTCAAAGACCTCGTCAGTGCTTAAATAAATCTTATTCAAATAGAAATCTATTTAAATACTATTAAAATATTCTCTATATTTTGAAAACCGCTGTTTAAAACAAGCATTAAAATAGATATGCTTTTATAAATCTCAACTTTCTACGAATTTTATCTTGCTTTCAGTTTTTCTCCCTGGTTAAACTAAACATTATACAATATCACGCGAAGCCTCTCGAGAACTTTTCATGTACAAACAACAGTTGTTTAAATATTCTTTAGTTTAAAAAGTTTAAATTTTAATCTTTTTTCCAAATTAATTAACTAAACTTATATCGATTGAATTTTAGTAACAGATTGTATCAATTTATCCGAACGAAATTAATATGGTATGCTACGATGACATAGATGAGCTCAAAGCGATTAAATTAAACATTTGGTGTATAGAACGATCTTTTTTACATGAGGTTTTTTGATTATAGCTATGAAGGTTGCTTTCTTAATCTTTATAAAACATAAAATAATTTTGTCTTTTCTTTGAGAAAAAATTCACGATGTGTCGTAACCAAAAATTAATTAGTCAATATAATTAATACCATTGGTCAAAATACATACTAACTACAAGACAAAAAACTAAAATTAATTGTAAGAACTTTAATCATATATTATAAAAAGACAACCGTATCTATTTTATGTTTATTGGACTATATTGTATTAACAAGTAAGCTTATAGTTTTTAAGATATTAAACAACTGAGGTCTTTAAAGCAGAACAAAGTTTGTACATTTTTACTTAAACAGTTAAAAACTAGCAATGTGCTAGTTATTTTCTAATGTTAGGAAACTTTTTATAAATAAAATAATTATTTTAGAATTTATAAATAGTTCAAATAAGTTAAAGTGCACAATTATAAATTGGATGGGTAAAAAAACATTGTCTAACTTTTTTAAGCTTTTTGTAAAAGTCATAAAGTTTAATATGTATAATATAAACACTTATTTCTTTGCAACTAAAATAAAAAGACTACACTAGAAATAGCTCAACTAGTGACAATCCGATCAATAGTTATCACCTTTATTTCTGTTTCATTTCAAAAATAACCAAGTAAGCCGGGATCACGTGACGATGAACACTTGAATTCGCATATTCAGTATTAAACAATCCGTCTATTGTTAAACTTTCCCTGCTGTCTCTAATAACTATGTTGCTTTTTAAATATTGATCATGATAGTTGTCTACTGAACACACAACAAATACAAATGACAGCTTTTTTATTGTGTTGTCAACTTGATAGTAATTTGCATATAAAAAAAACTTCTGAGATCCAAGTATTTAGTGAGGTTTGATCATTAGGGTAACGGTTTGTCAAGATGTTTTTCACTTTATCCGCTTCAGTTCCATGTAGATAAAGGAATTTATCTTTATAATTAGTCACTTCGTGTTTTTAAGTAGAGCTAATTTTGAATAACTGTCTAATTTTTGGAAGATTTTCTGGCTTTCCAAATGAACGCAATATAAATTTGTAATCATTATTGTCTTTTTGCAAAAGCTCTCTACTAAATTTTCTTTTTTCGTCATTTTTTAAAGACTCAAATACGCTGCTTAATTGAACAGATAGTTGTTTCATGGTTGAACTTATCTCAGTTTCTAATTTAGAAGTGAGATCACTAACTATTTCATGATGATTTCTTTTAATTTCTTTCATTAACTCATCTCTTACCAATGTTTAGGAGTTTTCTGAACCTTCACTTCCGTTTATTTTCTGATTTGTTGTAGAACTAGCAGAGAGTTTTCGATCTATTACGATCTCTAAACAGTTATCAAGTATTTCTTGAACAATATCCTCTAAATTAGCTTTTTCTTTTACTTCAATTAAATAAGCAGGCACTACCAGACTGTGGTGGGCCAACGCTATACTTTCTTGTTCATCTTCTTGTTGAAATGAACCTCCTAAAATTTTTCTTTTTAGATAATCAAGCGAGTCCAGTGTAGACGCTTCAATTTGAACAGGTTTATTTAATTTTTTCTTGTAAATTTTCACTAATTGATCATTTTTTGAATAATCTTCGAAAGTTGTATTTATTATAGACTGGTCGTCTGGCAGTAGTTCACCAGGGTTTTTGACGCTATTCACAAAAATGTATCTAAACTTTTTGACAAAGTTATTTTCTGTCGCAATACTTTCACTGTATTCATATGCATACCCAATACTATCGGTCAGATACACCCCAGGTCCATAAATTCCTTTTTTTGAGGGATTGAATCCTGTCTTTAGGATCCCTTCTACGTTTTGTGCTTTTTTTCCATGAAGCAAAAGAATTTGTGAAGAATTGGAAGGGCTTGGCTCTGTTGAAGTGTTATCGTTTGATACTGCTCTGTATATTTTTAAACCTTTAATTTTATTTATGGGCCGGTTAAACTGGGAGTTTACTTTTAAAGTGTCAATCTTTAATGAACTCTCGAGAAGTTTATAGTCTTGGTCATTGTTTTTTAAAATCTCAAGTTTGTATTTAAACTTTGGAAGTACAGATGTTTTTAAATCTGTCACGTCGTATTCAAAGAACTTTTTAGCTTTATCAAAAACTTTTCCTTCTTTGAAATCATCTTCTTCTTTTTTTATTTCATCTTTCCTCTTATCAACTATATCTTGTAGAAAACTTCGACAACTAGGTTGACTTTCTAAAAACTTTTCTACTTTATTCTTTATGGACTCCATTTTGTTGCATAGAACATACATAAAACTTAAAAATTATTAAAAATATATTTAAATAAAAACATGAAAAACCTCTCGTAAGAACGTAAAAAGTTTCGAACAGATAGACATTTAACACAATGTTTACATATCTTATAAGCTTGTTTAATTTTAAAATAATATTGAAGTAAACTTAAAGGTTAAATCTATGGTAAAAGTGTTTACTTACTCAAGCATAAGCCATACCATTCAAAATATTTTTTTTTAATTGAAAAGGTGATTAAAAAAAAAAAAAAAATTTTAGTAGTATGTTTTTTATAAAAGAAAAAAAATTAGAAATAGTTATACAAAACAAAATAATAAATGGTCTTTTAATTACAGCCTGTCTTACAACTGTATAAAATTTGAAAAATTTGCTACATACTTAAGCATAATATTAGGGTTACGTTTTGTAAACGTTAATTAAGTCAAATTAAATTATTAGTTAATGAAATACAAAATATTTTTTTGTTCTGTTGAAAAAGTTTTGCAGTTGGTTTCAAAAACAGCTTAAACTGCACTAAAAGTCGAATGTAAACTATACTTTGTTGCTTCAGATAGACATGCTTGGAGACCGGATATTTATCTTTTAAAGTATCCTAAAGCAACTGCTGGCTTAGAATTAAAAAAATATATATATTTTATAAGGATATGAAAAATCTGAATTTTTTTCAACTTGTCTGCGTTTGGAATTAAATGAAAACAAAATTCAGTCAATAAAAGTTTATTTTAATTTGAAATATATATATACAATATTTAAAAAAAATAGGCGCACTCAACTTATAAATCTCAAAAAAAATGCACAACAAAAATTTATTTTGTAGTTTTTAAAACATACCTACACTAAAGTTTGACTGTTAGAATTGTAGTTTAAACTCATGATAGCAATGAACCTTTTACAACTTTTTACTTTCAAATGGCTCTAGCGTGTTATTACATATTATATGTGGGAACTAAATTATTAAAATAACATAAATTTATTGTAACATCAATTTTAATAACGACGTAAAGTATTTAAAACCAATAATAGTGTTCGTTAGGCTTTTCTGAGCATAACTTTATACAGAAAAATATTACCATTTAAACTAATTTGAACAACTTATTTAAAACTGTATAAGTGTTGTTTAAAACATGTTTTAAGCTAAATCAGTATTACATAATAACCTGTATCTCCTAGTTTATTGACAAAATTTCTTTTACAAAAAGAAATTATATTTTTTGAATATTCTTGATTATTATTCATTATTAATTCCAATCAATATTAATCAAATACATTACTATACTACTTAGTAATTTTAAAGTAGTTCTCATAACATTTTTATTAGAGTTTTAACTATTTAAATCAAAAAAGCATTCTTGATATTTTGTAAGTTTATAATTTACTCAAAAGAAAATCGTTTAACAATCATCCTTTGAATGCTTAAAAATTAACAAAATTATTAATTTTTTGTTTCAGAAACGTGCGTCAGTTTAAATACGAATGATACTGAGTATTTTAATTTATATAATTTATAATCCAACGAACTTATTTCGTTAGGTATTATAAGCAAACTTTTAGCAACTAAAATTTATATATTTAAATGTTTTTAGTTCTTGCTTTATTTAAAACACTTTACTATTTACTGTATTTCAAACTTATTTAAAACAATTTTAGTAGGATTGATAAATATTAAAGAACGTGTGAGATTGGTATAAATTGATAAACATAAAAGTACTTTGTATCAATAAATATGATATAAGTCTTACGTTTTGAAATTTAACAAGTTTGTTTTCAAGGTTTTTTTGAATTAACTATTATAACAGAAAAGAGCATAGTTTCTAATAACAAATAATTTCAAGATAAGTTAATCGTTGTTTGTTTTAATAAATTTAAAATCTTATAGTTTTATTTTCTTGTTTAAGAGGTTTTTTTAATTTTGTTTCTTATTCATTAATATTGAAAAAGGCCTGAAGATCCGTATTGGGAGAAACGACGTTGCCTTTGTGTAAATAAAATTAATATTAGTATTGTCTCCGAAATAATTTTTGTCAAGACCTTTTGTTGTAAAGGAATACTCTTTACGTACACCTATAATTAAAATATAACTTATTAATTAGTTTACATTATATTTTTGATTTTAATCGGAGTTTAGAAGCTGTTCGTGAATGAAAGTTTAAGATTTTAAATCAAAGATAAAGATTTAGAATTTTTGAATAAACAAACACGTGTGCCACAAAATAATCTAATAATTTTATACGTGTTTAAACAAAAACCTGAAAGTTGGCAAATTTAATTTTGAAATAAAAAATCCATGACATTCTTTTCAATTTACTGGAGCTGAAATATAAGTTAACTATATTTTAATGATACTGTGTAAAATCTAAAAAAACTAAATTACTAATGGAATATTACCTTACTTTGAAATTTGAAATTTAAAAACATAACGTTTACTTAAAATTTGTCTATATATAACTTTTATTAAACAAAAACTCACTATAACCAAGTTTCACAACAATGCTTAATTTTATTAAAAAAAGACGGTTAGTTAAATAACATTTTATTGTGTATTTTATTTTACATTCATTTAAATATAAAAGTTCAGTTTTCAACCATAGTCTAGAAATATGTTCTCTAAATTTGTAATAATATTTATAAATATTTATATTTTAGTAATACAGACTGTGTTCAAATTGTTTATCATTTCTTTTTTTCTCCATCTTTTGACGATTTGCATGCAATTTTTGCAGATAAATACTTCTTCTCTGCTTTGTCGAAGCAAACTTGGCATCTTTGTTCTTAACTTTCCGATCTTCAATATTTCTACAAGGTTCGATTTTTCGCTCCATGTTTACTTCAAAGCGACGCTTTTTAAAGCTACTCGTTTCTCTACACTTGCTAGATGTTTTACGTTTTAAAGGCATTCTGCAGTTTGCATAATCTTCGGTTTCAAGCTTTTTACTTTTAAAGTATCGTTTGTGATCGACGAACTTCTCATAATTTCTACTTGTATATGACAGCGATTTTTCTCTGCTTCCATACGAGCTACAACGTTTTTTGCATTGATGCGAAGATGAGCCAGTGTTATTTTCATTGATATTGTACTTTTTTGCACGTTTATTTTTGGACGCAGGTGAAATTGTACAATTGTCACTCGAACCGTTTCGTTTCTTATTCAGCCGTTCAAACGACTTTGCTTGGTTTGATTTCAAAACTTCTCGTTCTCTTTCTGCATTCTCTCTCTGAACTCTCGCTGTTATTTTAGCTGCAAGCCTCTCTAACACTAGAATATCTCGACGTTGTCTTTCAGATGCGGACATATTATCAATATCTGTCAGGTCGTTCGGCCGAGGAGAGAAGTAATTGTAGCTGGGTTGTGGCGTTATCATAGCTGAGTACTCGTCTGGAGTATATGGCGATCTTGGAGTGCAAATTTTTGGCAAATCGTCGTACCATTTTTGCTTTTTAACTTTTTGCTTCGGCTTGCCAGTATCCATATTTTTATCAGAGCTTGCATAGACTTTCAAAGAGTTGTCAGTCTTTGTTTTAAAATCTTTCTTTTTTCTAATTACAGCACCTTTAGGTAGTTTATACTTACGTAAAGGTGGCTGACAAGTTGCATTCTGATTTTTCAAAATCGTTGTGACTAATTTGTTTGAACTGTTTGACGTATTTAAAGTTGTATTATCATCAAAAAATTCGTTGTGAACAGGATTGGATGTCAAAACATTTGAAT
This sequence comes from Thalia democratica, assembly GCF_965202585.1. Taxonomy (NCBI): domain Eukaryota; kingdom Metazoa; phylum Chordata; class Thaliacea; order Salpida; family Salpidae; genus Thalia; species Thalia democratica. The sequence continues at coordinate 22,721 of NW_028139463.1, forward strand.
ACTTGTTCAGACTTTCTGGAATTTTCGGAGAATGATTATTACATGTACTCAATTGTTCATTTTGATTTAAAAATGCTGATACTTGTTTTTTACGTAGTGCATCAGTTGGATTCTCATTTTGGTTGAAGATTTCAGACTTTAAAGATTTTGCTTTTAAATCTTTATTACTTCTATGAGCTGTTTCATATTGTTGTTGTAGTTTAGTACTATTTTTTGATTCATGTCTAACTTTTTCATTGCTTGAATTTTTATCAGTCGAAAAGTTAGCACTATGTTCTTTTCCATTTGTAACAATTTTTACATTTAAGTTAAACAAATTTCCAGAAAAATTAAATTTGTTTCTTAAAAGTTGTTCACTAACTAAATCGTTTTCCATTCTACAAAGAGCGATTTTGTTCCACTTTTTTCGGTATAAAGCTAAAATCCGATTTGAATCCATCATAAATTACTAAAATTGATTTACTTTCAAAGTAATTCAACCAAAATTTTTTTTTAAGTATTTTTGTTTTGGTTTTTATTTACTTTTTAAAATTGATCCCTTACGTCATAATAAATTTTACTAGACAGAGATAAAGATATTTTGTATAATTTTTTTTTTGTGCAAACTATTATCCTATGAAAATTCTACTACTTTACTTCAGAGATTGTCAAAATAAACGGCCTGTATTTTTTTTTTACTTAAACTACAGATTTGAAAGAAATTAGCGTATTTCACAATAATAAATTAAATTCGAAGTAATATATTAAGTTTAGAGACTTTTTTTGCGTTATAAGTTTTAAAAAGTCCTACATTAGTGTAAAAACAAATGTTTCTTTTTTTTTCTGTTGCAATCCTTAAAGACCTCAATTTTTATTTTTTTTCACATAAACATAGTAAAAGTTGTTAAATATTTTATAAACTGTTTTACAAAAAGACTTTAGCAGAAATAAAGTTTTTCATATATTAAAAAAAACAGAATTTTTGATTTCAAATACATAGTAGCTTAGTTTATTGATGAAACTATAAACATAATGTAAAAAAAAAATTAAAGTACATTTATTTACTGCATGACCTAAATGATACAAAACAGACCTTTTATTTACTAATTTGTTAAACTGAACTATCTGTTTATTAAAGTTTATTGAACACATAAAATAGGTTTTAGATATTCGTATCTAAAGAATCTGCTGCTTCAAAATTAAAAAGAACTTCTGTCAATTTTGTTCATAAAGAACTTTTAACTCTAAGGAATTACCGTTTCTTACCAAAGTTTAAACGATAAAAAGGTGAAGTTTTGTAGGTTTTGTCTTATCACAATTTCCCAGTAAACTAGAACAAAAAAAAAATTTTTTGTGTTTGTGAACTAAAATAAAACATTATTTAGCATGGTTGTTTAGCAATTTTTATTATGTTAGTTATGTTTAATAAGAATTCAATACCTTTAAAACCTTTTATTTATTTTATAGTTATTACAAATTATCATTGTGTTTACATTTTGATTTTATGTTTTTTGTTTATATTATTTTATTTGTTTAATTTAAAAAAATGAATATTCTAGTTTTTTTTGATAAGCAAATTTTTAAAGGTTGAAAACTAACAGTATACTTGTAAATTATAGCATTTTGTAAAAAAGATTTGTATAAATTTACAAACTATTTGTTAATTGTGGTGAAAATACCGCTATTCTAATAACTGTATGAAAATTTTTCTACTTAACCCACTTTTGGCATTAACCCCCTTGGCCTTTAGAGCTTGCCCAAAATTTAGTTCTATTCGATTATAGTTGTGGATAATGTAAAAATTAAAGTAGTTAAACTAATTACAATTAAAAGTTTACAACATTTTGTAATTCCAAATTGACGAGCCACCATTTATTTAAATAAATTCCTACTAGTCAGTAAAAGAATATTTTTCAAAATTTGATTCCTTCTACGTTTGGTGCTTTTGTTTCACGAAGCAAAAGAATTTGTGAAGGATTGGGAGGGCTTGACTCTGTTGAAGTGTCATAGGTTGATACTACTCTGTATATAAATTGGGAGCTACTTTTTAAAGTATCAATCTTTAATGAAATTAACAGAAGTTCCTAATCTTTGTCATTGTTTTCCAACATCTCAAGTTTGTAATTAAAACCTGAAATTACAGGTTTTTTGAAATTTGTAACATCATATTCACATAAATTTATAGCTTCATCAAACACTTTTCCATTTTTATAATCAGTTTCTTTTTCATTAATTTTATCTTCCCCCTTCTTAACTTTTTCTTTTAATAAACATTAAATAAACTATTTTTTCAAATAAGCTAACTCTTAGCACCATGAATTAAGAGTTGACAATATACTCTATTTGTGTGTATTCAATATCTTTTTGAAACAAGTTTTACAAAAATATATAATACTTCAATACAATTAGATTTTATTTACTTTTTCAGTACAAAGTAAACTTTCAAATTTTTTTAGCTGAAAGTCCTTAAAAAAGTTTTAGTTAAGTAAAAAAAAATTATTGGTTGACACATATACTATAAAAAGGTTGATCCAAAGTGGTGAGAGCAGAGGCAGAGTAGCAAGTTGTGAGAGCAGTGGTGTAAGCCCATCAATAGGTTTGGTAAGTAAGTCATAAACCACAACCGACCGTTCCCGCGTACACTTGCCGGTTTTCGCCCTTTTTTTGGCGATCAGCCATATCAAGTTCTACTATGCGGAAGTCGGGTCTGTCGTGTAATCTTTTGGCGACCAGCGTGCGTGTGGAAACTCGTCCTTTAAACGGGTACATGAGCTATCAAAAAACAATTTTTATCTTATCAATGAATACCATATCATTCTAGTTTTGTTCGTTACTGTGTTCTTTATAAAATATTATCCGTAAATTCTGTCGCTGTAAAATGGTTGACATGTGCCACTTGGGTATTTTAAGAAAAAATGCAAATAAATTGCTTCAAGATAGAATTTTATCAAGTTTAATGGTTTTCACATCAGTAGTTAGTTGTCTTTAAAAATATTTTTTAAATTACATTAAGTACAAAATAACAAGATTTATTAATAACATTTAAACCCACCGTCTTTACTTCTTTTACAGCACAGTTTCACAAACGGTTACAAAAGTAAGTATAATTAAATACAAATTTCATATTATTTTCTATCGTTTCTGTGTTGATTTTTGAATTTTAATTTTTAAGCTGATAT
>NW_028139463.1:25978-72701 GCF_965202585.1 Thalia democratica
AAAATCTGCTTATTTATCAAACAGAATTAAAAAGCCATCTCGCACCTCCTTAAATGCTGCCTCGCACCGCTGTTTGGGAAACCTTTTTTTCGCACCCCTGCTTTTTGTTTGTTGTCACTTTGTAACGTTTTTTTTAAGAATTAGATGTAAAATCATTAAATAAAATTTTAAAGTTGTTTTTATTTTGTATCCTACTTGAAATGTTTTAATAGTAGGTAATTGGGAAATTTAAGTTTAATATTTTTGGCATTATTTTTTTAAATAGATAGTTACAAATCTTTTTTTTTAGTTAAACACTGGTCCTAGCCAAAGTATTTAAAACGTATTTGTTTTACTTATTATTTAGTATATTTTTAAACTTCAGTATAACATTAACTAAAACAACAGGTTCTTTTATTTTTGTTTTAAATGAAGGAATTCGTTTAATATTCTATTAAATTTATAACATTGATATTAAAAATTTATTTAAGTAAAAAATAATCATTAAATTTTCAAGTAAAAACATAAGATTATTTGTAAGGCACGTTCTGCAATACAAAGTTTAAGCACATTGCTTACTTAAATCTATACAATAACTAAATAACAACCAAGTGTTTTGACAAGTCTTATCACTTTTAGACTTTAACTTAACCAACATACTTTTGTCATTAAATAGAGTCGAGGTCACCTACGCTAATTCAAAGCACAAATCACCGGCAAATTTTCATTCAGCGACACCACACCATAAACTATCGTTTGTTTTCAACTAGCAGTTGAAATGAAAAGCATTTTAACCAGGCTCGTGGTTGCGCTGTTTGCAACGCGCTTGACAATTGGCGGACAGCTTTTAGAATACTTCAAGGGACATCGGTACACCAAGGACGGCGCGTTCAAACATAAATAAACTAAATAAAATTTTAGTTTGCGGCAAACGTATTTTTTATCGAAAATTATAAATCGTTTGCGGTAAGTGAAAATCTTAAACTTTGCTCCACTTACAAAATGCCAAATGAAGTTTACAATATAATCTCAACAAATTAATGGCATATATTTTATGGTAAATTGTAATAAAACAATAAGTCAACCAAACAATACTTTTGTGAAACCTGTACCAAAACTAATTTCTTCATGTATATGATTTTTTTTTGGTGGATAGGAAAAAAACGATAATATTTTTTTCTTTTTTGAATGCAATATTTCAAAAATGTTTGAAATATAATATCGTTTTCAAACAGAAAAAGTATAAAACATGCAATATGAAATCATGATCTGATTACCCCGTGTGAATTTTTTTTTTTGATATCTACGCACTTCTGTATACAATCAACAAAATCATTGGTGATACATACATAATGTTAACAAAATATAGACTCCCAAAGTGAGCCAAGTGGTTCCAATTGGTGACCACTAGAGAAATTTAAAGGCCAAAAAGGGGGTTGCATGAGGTCATATTTTAAACTTTAACGAGATATTCTGTAGCTGATGATGAAGAGAAAAGTAAATAGATAAAAAAGGTCTCACCTATTTTTAATGGTTGTTTCTTGAGAAATCTTGTTGGAGGGGGCCATAGCTTTTTTTATCTGTGCAAAACTTTTTACGTTCTTACGAGAGGTTTTTCATGTTTTTATTTAAATATATTTTTAATAATTTTTAAGTTTTATGTATGTTCTATGCAAAAAAATGGAGCCCATAAAGAATAAAGTAGAAAAGTTTCTAGAAAGTCACCCTAGCTGTCGAAGATTTCGACAAGAAATAGTTGATGAGAGGGAAGATAAAATAAAAAAAGAAGAAGATGATTTCAAAGAAGGAAAAGCGCTTGATGAAGCTAAAAAATTGTTTGAATACGATGTGACAGATTTCAAAACATCTGTACTTCCAAAGTTTAAATACAAACTTGAGATTTTGAAAAACAATGACCCAGACTACAAACTCCTCAAAAGTTCATTAAAAATACAAGCTTCAAAGAGAACTCCCAATTTAACATAAACAATACTAAAGGTTTAAAAGTATACAGAGTAGTATCAAACGATAACAATTCAACAGAGCCAAGCCCTTCCAATTCTTCACAAATTCTTTTGCTTCATGGAACAGAAGCACAAAACGGAAGAGGCTCTGGAATTAATGGTTTACGTAATACTGTAATAAAACTATTTAGATATGGACTTCTTTTGCAAAATGTATTAAGTTGATATTAAGTTTTGAAAGATTATTTAGTTTGAATATTTATTAAAGAAAAAAAACTTTTTATTTTTCTTGTTTTATTTTTTTTTTAATAAAGCAAGAAAAGTCATAAAATGATATAAAGTAAACAGAAAGATAGAAAATACTTAATACTTGGTCAAATATGAAATATTAAATACCATAAAATGATGTATCTGATTGACAATCGCAACTATAATTTTCTTCAATGATTGCTGCAGGGTAAAACATAGTTTTAATATGACAAAGTTCGTCTTTTTTTAGTTTTATAAAACTATACTTTATTATATCAGGTAAACGTTTTCAAGAAAAAATGAAACAGTGTAAATACAAATAAACTCAAATCAATATATTTTTACTAAGTTAACATTTTAAATTGTAAGTTGTAGAAAATATTAAAGTGCTAACCTGAGTATACGACAGCTAATAAAGCTAAAATCCAAATAACAAGAAACTTAATTATGAAAAACATTTTTTGTGTCATAGGCTAGTACTTATATACTATGTTTTGTTTTATTATGTAATGATGAAGCAAAATATTAATAAAAAGCTCACATCAAAAGAAAAGTAAAAGCTTTTGTGTTTTATTTCAAGTCAACTTTAACGTATTGTATTTTTGTAATTCACATAAAAAACTTTTTGACAACTCCATTTACAAACAAGGGGCTAGCCAGTTTTATTATGTGATTTTCTTTTATCTTACAAAACTTACTTAACAAAAAACTTATTTAAAACTTTCGCTAATTTATTTATTATTTTTTTTGCAGCACCTTTTTATTTTAACAGCAAATCTAATTCTACAGTACTAGATAAATAATCATACAATTTTCTGTCTTATTCAAACCAATAACTACATATGGGTATAAAGCCATAAGTATAATTTGATGAAAAGTGGTTACTTCTATACTTATTTAAGTTTTTGGCTTAGACTGCATTTTTATTATTATCTTATTATTATCTTATTATTATCTTATCTCTTTTTAAAATTTTGTTACATATTTTTAATAATGAATTATCAGTATTTTTTATTCAGGTTTTTTTGTACACCACGTCCTTAAACCAAACCTTTTGAGCGCTTTTTTTTATCGCTCAATAAACAATATATAGTACAAGACCTTTTTTCACATAACGAACCTAAGACCTTGTAAACAAAGATAATCAACTCAAAAAAAATTCTATTTATTTCTGTTTTATAAAGTCAAAATTTACGTTAGACTGTTAAATCAATTTTTTTACAATTAATTAATGGTTAATTGTGTGGAAAATAGCTTTGGTCATTTAATTTGGATTTATTGTGTAATTCCTAATTGTGGTTAAGTAAGCCGTAGACACAATTTGTGTTATAGTATTCATCAAATTATATATATATATAATTAACTCATTATTTATATCAATTTGTACATAAAATAAAAGTTAACTATGATAAATATGATTGCAGAATATATTCAAATATACAATCATTTTATAAACTATTTATTTTTCTTTTATTGACTTTTAAAACTAAAACACACAATAAACAATTTTTCACTTCATCAAACTTGTTAACCATGAAGGTTTAAGAAAAAATATAGTTCAACATAAGTAAAACTTGTCAATGAAAATACTTTAAACGAATTTGTACGCAATCCAAAGTACTAGAGATTTTTAAACATTTTATTGTTGCTTGCTTTAATAATGGGTTTAAATTTTCCAAAAAAAATTCATTAGTTTTGCCGTCAACAAAAACATTTAAAAGTGTCTTTGAACAATTTCACAGAAGCTGCGCGGAACTTTTTGTTGAAAACGTTGTAGATCACTATGTTCCAAAAGGAGTTGGTGGCCAAAAAAGCGATGCATATGTGGGAAAGGGCAGGATTGTAATAATTACTGATATCGTTGTTCTTCATCTTTAAAAAGTAAAAGTAAACGTAGCTGCCCAGAGTCGGTAGCAAGCTGAAGCTGAAGGCGCAAACCATCACGACCAAAACGTACGACATTTGCTTCTCGGCGGACAATTGCGCCTTTTGCACCCTGCGGTTGAGCTTTTCGACCTTTTGTAACTTCTTTTGAGACTCAGTAATGTCAAGGTGGTGAAAAACAGCAGTAAAAAGAATGGGATGAAAAGCACTATCGCATGAAACTTTTGTATGGCGCTCTCGAAAGTGCAGTTCAAGCAGGGCTGCAGGATCGGAGCATTTTCAAAGTTGTTCAACACGAAAATGGAAATATAGTTCAGCGTTGTGTAGACAAAAGTGACAGTCACCCAAATGAGAACGGACACGATTTTTGCCGACCTTCTGGTTTTCGCTTTTTTGTACCTGAGAGGAAAAGTCAGCGCAAAGAACCTGTCGGCCGCGAGAAAAACTAACGAAACGATCGACACGAATATCGTTATCGGCATGCCGATCAGTTTGAAGACCACCATGATGTTGAAGAACACCGACGTTTCGTCGTACGAGTTCGAAATGACCCTCATGGAGTCTACGTCGTAGTCATATACGGTAGTATTACTTTTGTTTTCGTGCGAAACTTTTAGACCGAATTTTAAGACCTTGGACAAGCGAATGTCCTCGGAAAATAGATAAACGCCGTACTCTAAAACGTGTAACTGATGCTGAATCCCCAAATAATGTCCGCGACCGCGATGGAACACTTGTACACGTATTGGCTGTGACGTAGCTCCTTCGACTTCCGGATGATGTAGATGACAAGGGTGTTTCCCACGACCGAAACTATTCCGACGATGAAATACAGAACTATGTACAGCATGGACAGAAATTTATCCCTAAAATAACATTTAGTAAAAAGTCTTTTTAAAGCTAACATAAAGCAAAAAAATGCTGTACAGTACACCTATATACATCAGATTGTTCAATTAAACCAATCTTCACTTAGCCGGCTTAGAAGGGCTTTTAAATACTTCCATTTAAAATAAGGTACATATATTGCATTTTCAAATTGGCTCTGTAAATATTAAATTATTGGAACAAATCTAATTCTACTTGTTTTAATACATAGGATTAAATGAGGCGTTTTAGACAGAAACTATCGCTTGTATATTGTGTAAAAGTTAAAAATATACTAGAACAGGGTCACATATGTTATTTAAAACTATATGATAAATCAGTCTACTGTGAAAAAAGCAAAGAAAGGTATAAATTTTTAAAAGTTTAGTTATCATTTTAAAACTATCCACAAAGTTAAACAAAAGCTTTTTAGCGAATGTATGACAAAACAATATACTTGAGTAATTTTAAACGACCTTTAGAGCTATATCAGATCAGAACATGTTACAAAAATTACTTTAAAAAGTAGTCTCTAATACAAAGAATTTATGTTTTTTTTTTTTTTTTTGTTTTTTTTTATTACTCAAATATTTTAAGCTTAGAGTTAAAAAAAAATTAAACTCAAAGGTATTTTTGAAGTTATTAATTTAATTCTTTAACTTAACTAACCGTCTGCTAAAAAATGCCGTCCAAGAATTTTGCTCAAAAACATTTTCGGCTTCAAAAGTTACGTTTGGAAATTCTAAATCGAAAAACAACACAAAACTTTTAACATGATAGACATGACTTGTCTTGTGTTCGTAATACCCGTACAAACTACAAAAACATTTGCGTTTGTGTGAGATTGTTCAACGTTTTGTTTTTTAATTTTATCTGACTGCACAGTTCTGTTATATGGTTTTCGTCATACTCAGATCCAAATTGTCTAAAAACTTTCTTTTTCAGTTTGTAATAGTTAATGTTGCTGCTAAATGGGTAGGCTAAAGGACAACTTAAGTCAACTCTAGTCCAATAAAAACTTTCTAAATCCGGATAGAAGTTTTCTTTTATTCGAAAATTTTCGAAATATGTTGCACAATAACAGCATGTTTTAGTATCCATAAGTTTGTTACAGTTTTGATTGTACGTCGTCACGTTATCCAGACTTGAAAAAACAGTCACGTTTTTATATAGCTGCGTTTCACAATACTGCTTAACCCCACTAACGGTAGTTGGAAAATCTTCTGTTAATGCCACATCAGAAAAATTATTTGCAACAGTGTGTTGTTTACAGCTGACAAGCTGTTCTAACAACAACCAAGTCCATAAAATGCTTAAGAAAATCATTATTCAAAGTTATAGAAAGGTAATATGTGTGTCTGTAAAGTATACTTTCTTATTGACTTAATGTTTTGTTATAAGCACTGAATAAACAGTAGCAAGTGCTAAGCTTAATTTACAAACAGTTGCTGTATTAAAACATCTAGTTTAAAAGTTTGTAAACAATATACAGTTTATTGTATAAAACAAACTTTGCATGTGTTCCGGACTTAATGCTTTAAACACCATGTCTTCCTCAGAATGGTGTTTGTTAGTGCAAAAATAGTGAAAAATGACGTGTAACGACGTTTTAATCAAGTTACAAAGTTTACTGAACTTTTTTACTTTTGCTTTCTTTTTGATACAAAACTTACAAAAAATTTAAGTTTTGGGTTATTAATTAATAAAACTTGCTTAACAGTTTATGGAAAATCTTAAAACTTACTTTTAACCTGTATGAAAAACTAAACAAAAAGCATTACAAAACACTTAACTAGAATTTAATAAAAACTTGTTCGTATCTAGGTATTGGTTTTGTGTTAGATTTAAAAAAGACTTTTAGTAGTATATAACTTTTTAGTATTAAATATAATTTTAGTAGTAAATGCATATGTTTTGTCATTCTTTAAGTGTTTCAATAGTAAGCTAAAATAACTGTTCCAAGCAAACTTAAGATTTTTTTTTTTGAGGAAATTAAAGAAAAAATTCTTCTTTTTTATAATTGCAAATGTTGCTTGCTTTCTATTATTACAGTTTTAGACTTGGACAAAAAAAAAGAATATTTTAAAATAGAACGAAATTTGTTAAAGGTTAATATCATTATTGTTAAAATTTTCATAGTTTTTTTTATCTTTTTTTCTTATTAAAAACATAAATTTTACAGTATTTATCTTCGTATTTTATAAAAGTTAAGTTCAGTTATTGTAAAAACTACTTATTTAAAACTCTTAAAAAAAAAGTTTATAATAGTTTGTTTAACTATTGAAATGTAAAATTGCTTTTACTGTTCAAGCTAAATTATTATATAAAAAAAAGTTACCTTTTTAACAAAAGTACTTATAAAAAAAAAATTGTAATAAAACTTCAGCGTATTACATTTTACTTTCTCTAAAAAAGTTGTAACCTATAATTCAAGTATTCACAAGTTTTTTATCAATGTTGTTTATCTACTTTTAAAAATTAATTTAAAGTGATATATATATTTTTAGTTCATGTGTTACTAAACAAGATTCAAATTACATATTAATACAAAATTCATTTAATTTTCGTTGAGTTTTGTTTTCTTTAATTTTTCTTTCTTTTCACTGATTGTTATTACTTAAGATTTAAACTTTTAATTGATAAAAAAGCTATGTGTAATAGCTCGTAAGAAACTTTATAACCATGTGGTGTACGACTCGATTACCGAAAGGTTCCTTTGTACACCAGGTCCTTAGTCCAAACTTTTTTTTTTAACGTTCAGTAAACAATTTCTTATATATTACTTCTGCTTAACACTTGTTAGTTTCTTTTTATACTATTTTTGCAATCTGCATACTTAACAGTCATTTAAGGACCGATCTTTGATTTTATTGTGTTTACAACCGTTTATATTGTAACTTATTTTTTTATTTGTGAATTTCAAATTTTATTATAAATAAAAATACTAGATCATACCCTGAATCTTTGTGAAACATTAAAAGTTAGAGATTTTTCTTCTTTTTTAGTTTTTTTAATAGCTTGTTCTATGTTAAATAGATATTTTCAATAGTTTGTTTTTTTTCTGCTCGTTTAAAAAGTATTTTCTTTCGTAAAAATTAATTTACTATTTTAACTTTTACTGTTATTGTATATCTCATCCAGTTAAAAACATATAAGTATTTAACTTTTTTAAATGAATAACTTATCTTGATAAAATCAATCTATCCATACCTTGACTTTTAAACTCAAGTTCTCTATAAAATTTATGTTCCTATTTAGATCCAATTTTTAAATACCTAACTAAATATAGTGTTTCTACAACTAAACAACTAGTGAATTAGTAAATATCTAACAAATTAGGGGTGAACCACATATAAAAGGTTTATTTTTCATAAACCTGAACCGCTGTTCGAAAAAATTTGCCACACCTCTAATAACAAATCAATCTGAAAAAGCTTTTAGTAAATTCCAAATAATGACGTCAATCGATTTTTTTTTTATGTGTCATGTTTTTTTGTTTTTGATTATGAACTTAGTATAAGTGTTGTCAATCAGAACACGATTTAGTAAAATTCCCAAAAATAAAAGTTTGCTGCCAACAACATCTTCATGTTGCATGATTTGAATCAAATCGGCATTGCACAAAAACCTGAAACTTAAGTTGTATACTTAACTTACATAATGCTATAAAATTAAAGTTTTATAAAATAAAGCTTGCATTATTTTATAAACTTATACTTATTCTCAGAAAATACAAAATGTAGAGTAAATGAATAAAATTGTTGTAAATTGATAACTTAAAAAAATAATATTTATTATCGTCATATCTGTTTTGCGTTTATTTTTGATGAATGCACGTTTTTTCAGTTAATTGCTAGTTTAATCATTTTCTTAAACTATAAATATGTGAACATACTCAGAACATCATAAAACTTAAACACAGTACAATTTTAAATAATTAGTAGTTGGTTTTAAAGGTTTAAGTTGCCTTTAAAAACTTTTGAAATGAATACAAGTTGATTAATGATCATATGTGCTAACATTTGTTTTAAATTTTGTGAGTTATATAATAAAAACTTGCATAAGTGAGAAAAGTATTATTACGGAATTATAAAATATGAAGAAAATAACTAGCAACAGTAACTATAAGTTTTAGGAAACTAATTCATAAGTTATTCTTCTGAACTTTCATTTGTTTCAAATAATTAGTTTTAATGTATTTCTTTTGTTATGTAACTTTTAAAACTTAGGTCAAATCGTTTTTGTTTAAATTAAAATGTAAATCTTTATTTTCAAACAGTTTTCACAGTACTTTTCTTAATTAAGTAACATATGTTTCCCAGTGTTAGATAAGTAAACACAGTTCCACGGAGTTCAGTAAAAAAATAGTATTGCAAAAAAACAAAAAAATGTAGTTGATATGTTAATTTTTCATTAATTTTAATATCTTATGTATGTGAGATATATTTACCATCTAATATTTTCTTGCAGTATTCGATATTAATATAGAACTTCGTATAACTATGTTAAATCGCTTAACACAGAGAAACATATGTTAATTAGATAAAGAAAAGTGCTGAGAAAGTTGTTTTCATTATATATTTTAGCCAGCTTACTTCGCTAGAACCCGTATTAACAAATTATTAGCTTATATTTTTGGTTATTTTTGTTTTTTCAATAAGTCAAAAAACTATAAAAACTCATTACATCTAAAACATTCAAAACTTTACTTAAGACGATTTTATTATAAAAAGGTAAAACTTTAAACTTAAATCTAAGAATAGTTTAGCTAAACAGTTATGTTTTGCCATACATTAAAAATCTTACCACTATTGGAGGCAGTTTTGGCTATTAGGGGGCTGATAATAACTAGTAAAAGGTTTGTATCTAATTTTAAGTAAGACATGCGAAAAAATCTATTACATTTATTTGATTTGTAATTTCATTAAACGTTTTATTTTTACAAACATATCTTTTAGTTTGTAACTTGATACGAATAATTTTCTAAAAACAATTTTTATCAGGTATATAAATGCAGCAACTCATATGTTGTATATCTTTATTTATTTTCAAAGCCTTACCGCCTTGTGTTGGCTTATTTTTGTAAAAAAGACTTTAAATAAACAAGCTTATCTACTGAGTAGGTTTCCAACTTTAAATCTATGATACTGTATCGACTAAAATTGGGGTTAATACAGGAGGTAGGAAACATTTAATTGAAATTACTTTAACCCAGGTTAGAACTAGGTTTACAAATAGAATTTTTTATAAATTGATTTTAATCGCGCTAAAAGCATTTGTTGTTTATATATATAAAAACTATTGTAAGCAAGTATTTGTGATTTTTTCAATGTTATTCAAGTAGGAAATTTTCGTGTAAAACAGTAAAAACTATCAAGTATTGTGCCAGACATAGTAAAAAATGTATAGTTTAACATATAAGTATTAGCCAGACACTAACATTTCTATCTAGGTTTGGACTAGATTTGCAAAGAAGGACACCAACTAAATGACTGCTGACAAAATAGATATTTCCTTTTTACTGTTGTTAATTTTTATAAAAATTATAGTAAGCGAGTGTTTGTGATCATCTTTTTAATGTTATTCAAGTAAGTTATTTTCACGCAAATTAACAAAAACTAGAGTGTATGCGCCGGGTGTTTAGAAATGGAACGTTTAAAAGTTCAATTAGCATTTATTTACTTTTTGTTCAGTTTTTTGTACTTTCTTAGCAATTTTGCGACATGCGACCATAGTTTGAGAAAAAGTTTCAATGTAAACATTACATTGAGATTTTTTGGGTTGAACATAAAAATAAGTAATTTAACCAAGTATTAAACTATTTACAACTGATATTAGTACTTTACGCATTTATGAATTTATGATGCACGTCTCTGAAAAAAAGTTTATTATGTAAACTAATAACAAATAAATGAAACTTTGTTAACCAATTAGTATTGTTTTTCATTCAAAAATTTTCAAAAAAAAAACAAGAAGGCATTTAGATTTAAATAGTTAAAACTCTAATAAAAGTGTTATGAGAACTATTCTGAAATTAATAAGTAGTATAATAATGTATTTAATTGATATTGTTTAAACTAATAATAAATAATAATCAAGTACACGCAAGAAATGTAATTGCTTTTTAGCAAAAGAAATGAGTAAAATAAATGTTATCAATAAACTAGGAGAAACAACTTATAATGTTATACTGATTAAGATTTAAACAAGTTTTAAACAACACTTGTACAGTTTTTAAATAAGTTGTTCAAATTAGTTTAAATAGTTATGTTATCTGTATGAAATAATGTTCAGAAAAGTTTAAACGAACATTAATAATGGTTTCGAATACTTTACTTCCTTTAATATATGATAAAACGTTACAGTCGTTTGAAAGTAAAATAGGGTAAACGGTTCATCGGTATCATAAGTTTAAATTTCAGTTTTACCAGTCTAATTTTTGTATAGGTAGATTTTAAATAGTAAAATATAATTTTTTTGTGCAATTTATTTGATATTTGTAAAATGAGTGCGCCTAATTTTTAGATGTTATTTATATAATTAGTTATAACAAAACTTTTTCTAACTGAACAATGTTTTTATTTCATTGAAAAACTAAGACAAGTTGATAAACAATTGAAACTTTTTGCATCCTTTTAAATTATATAAATATTTTTAATATAAAGCTAGCGGGTGCTTTACTATAAGTTGAAAGATAAATATCAGGTCTCCAAGCATGTTTATCTGAGGTAAAAAGTAAAGTTTACATTCGACTTTTTTTACAGTTTAAGCTGTTAAGTAACCAACTGCAAAGCTTGTTAAAAAAAATGTCAGTAACTTATTAACAAATAATTCAATTTCGACTAAACTAGCGTTTACAAAACTTAACCTTAATATTATGCTTAAGTTTAGCAGCAGACTTTTTAAATTTTATATAGTTGTAAGATAGGCTGTATATAATTTCGTATTGTATAGTTTTTTGTAAAATATTCTTCTTTTAAAAAAAACAAACTAACAAACTTTTTCTTCTTTTTTATTTTTTAAAGACATTTTTTAGTAAATTTAAAAAACTTAACTTAATTTTTAAGCTTTAGTAAGTAAACAATTTGACCGTAAATATAACCTTTAATTTTATTTTAATATTATTTTAAAAATAAACAAACCGTAAGGTTTGTTAAATTATTAATCTATTTGTACTATTGTATTTATTTGTTTAGTAAATTTCTATTTAACAATATTATTTAACATTGTGTTAAATATCTACCTGTTTCAAATTTTTTACGTTCTTACGAGAGTTTTTTCATTGTTTTTTAAATTAAAATTTAAATGATTTTAAAGTTTTATGTATATGCTATGAAAACAATGGAGTCCATAAAGAATCAAGTGAGAGATTTTTTAAAAAATTCACCCTAGCTGTCAAAGTTTTCTACAAGATATAGTTGATAAGAGGGAAAATAAAATAAAAAAAGAAGAAAAAGATTTCAAAGAAGGAAAAGCGCTTGATGAAGCTAAAAAATTGTTTGAATATGATGTTACAAATTTCAAAAAACTTGTTCTTCGTAGTTTTAAATACAAACTTAAAATGTTGGAAAACGGTCACAAAGATTATAAACTTCTCAAAAGTTCATTTAACGACGGCACTTTAAAAAGTAACTCCCAATTAAACCATGAAATAGTTAGTATTAAGGATATCAAAATATACAGAGTACTATCAAACGATAACACTTCAACAGAGCCAAGCCCTTCTAATTCTTCACAAATTCTTTTGCTTCATGGAACAAAAGCACCAAACATAGAAGGAATCCTAAAGACAGGATTTGAACCTTCAAAAAGAGGAAGATATGGACCTGGAGTGTATCTGACCGATAGTATTGGTTACGCATATTTATACGGTAAAAGTATTGCGACAGAAAATAACTTTGTTAAAATGTTTAGATACATTTTTGTGAACAGCGTAAAGAATCCTTGTAAACTAATGCCAGACCAACAGTTTAGAACAAATACAACTTTCGAAGATTATCAAAAAAATGAACAATCAGTAAAAATTTATAACAGATCTATAAATCAACCTCTTCAAATTGAAGAGTCTTCACAAGACTTATTTGATAGTCAAAACAGAAAAATTTTAAAAGGCTCATTTCAACAACTAGATGAACAAGAAAATATAGCGTTGGCTCATCACAGCCTGCTTATTAAATTGAAGTTGAAGAAAACACTAATGTAGTGGATATTGTTGAACATATCCTTTATGCTATTTGTTTTATTAATCACAATACAAAAGAAGAAAACAAAAGTGAAGTTTCAGAATATTCCGTAACATTAAGAAACAGTCAAGAGCTAAAGAAAGAAATTGAAAGAATTCATCTTGAAGTAGTTAGTGATCTCACTTATAAGTTAAAAACTGTGATGAATTCAATCATGAACAACTTTCTTTTTAATTAAGCAGCATATTTGAATCCTCAAAAAATGTCGAAAAAATAAAATTTAGTACAGAGCTTTTGCAAAAAGACAATGATGATTACAATTTCATTTTGCGTTCATTCGGAAAGTTAGAAAATCTTCCAAAAATTAGACAGTTATTCAAAGCTAGCCCTACTTAAAAACACGAAATGAACAATTTTAAAAATAATTTTTTTTATCTAGATGGAACTGAAGCGGATAAAGTGAAAACATTTTGATAAATGGTTATCCTGAAGATCAGAACTCATTGAGTACCTGGCTCTGGGATGAAATTTATACAAATGCTAATTACTATAAATTGATAACACAATAAAAAAGCTGTCATTTGTATTTTTTGTATGTTCAATAGACAATTATCATAATCCAGATTTAAATTTCAAGCAATTTATTAGATACAGCATTGAAAGTTTAACAAGAGACGGATTGTTTGATATTAAATATGCGAATTTAAGTGTTCATCGTCACGTGATCCCGGCCTACTTGCTATTTTTGAAATTTAACAGAAATTATGATGATAAATATTGATTGAATTAATAATAATTAAGCTATTGTTCATGTAGGCTTTATGTTTTAATTACTGAAAAATAAGTATTTATATGTTGCATATTAAATTTAGTAACTTTTACGAAAAGCTAAGAATACTTATCAAATATTTTTTTACCAATTTATGTGCACTTTTACTTGCATGAACTTTTTATATAAATTCATAATTAAGTGTTTTATGTGTTAAAATTTTTCTAGTTATAAAACTTTATAACTGTTATAAATTCAAAAAAAAAATCGTTTGTTTTATAAATCATAGTACCTTAATACATTAAAAATTAACTTTTTATTATAAACAGTCCAATAAACACGAAAAAAAAACTGTTGTTTTATTTTTGATTTTTAGATTAAATTATTATCTATATTTTAATTTAGTGTTCTACAGTTTTTATGTACTTTGTCCAATAGTGTAATAGTTTTTGGTTACAACACATCGTAAAAAGTTTTTTAAACTTGTGAAAATACAAAAGTAATGATTTTGGTTACAGAAATTCTTAAAATATTTTTACATTTACATTTTAAACGCTCAAAAAAATGGTCATAGTATACTTGATGTATAGAAAGACAGATAGGTAATTGTACTACACACTGACTCTTTAGTTATTTGAGTTTATCTATGTTATCACAGTATACCAGATTAGTTTCGTTAAAAATAGTTTTACGCTGTTACTACAATTCAATCGATATTTTTTAAATTGAACAGTTTAGAAAATATTTCAAAACTAGAAATATTAATAGTTGTTGTTTTTACTTGAAAGTTTTTAAGAGGCTCTGGAATTAGTGGTTTAGGTAATACTGTAATAAAATTATTTAGATATGGACTTCTTTTGCAAACTGTATTAAGTTGATATAAAATTTTGAAAGATTATTTAGTTTGAATATTTATTAAAGAAAAAAAACTTTTTATTTTTCTTGTTTTATTTTTTTTTAATAAAGCAAGAAAAGTCATAAAATGATATAAAGTAAACAGAAAGATAGAAAATACTTAATACTTGGTCAAATATGAAATATTAAATACCATAAAATGATGTATCTGATTGACAATCGCAATTATAATTTTCTTCAATGATTGCTGCAGGGTAAAACATAGTTTTAATATGACAAAGTTCGTCTTATTTTAGTTTTATAAAACTATACTTTATTATTTCAGGTTAAACGTTTTCAAGAAAATGAAACAGTGTAAATACAATAAACTCAAATCAATATATTTTTACTAAGTTAACATTTTAAAATGTAAGTTGTAGAAAGTTAAAAATAAGTTGTAGAAAACATTAAAGTGCTAACCTGCGTATACGACAGCTAATAAAGCTAAAATCCAAATAACAAGAAACTTAATTATGAAAAACATTTTTTGTGTCATAGGCTAGTACTTATATACTATGTTTTGTTTTATTGTGTAATTATAAAGCAAAATATTAATAAAAAGCTCACATCAAAAGAAAATTAAAAGCTTTTGTGTCTTATTTCAAGTCAACTTTAACTTATTGTATTTTTGTAATTCCCATAAAACTTTTTTTGAAAACTCCATTTACAAACAAGGGGCTAGCCAGTTTTATTATGTGATTTTCTTTTATCTTTTAAAACTTACCAAACTTTCGCTAACTTATTTATTATTTTTTTTGCAGCACCTTTTTATTTTAACAGCAAATCAAAATATTTCTACAAATAAGCTTAAATAAATAGAATAAATCAAATATTTTGATTTCATCTAGTTACTAGTAAAACAAAATAAATGTATATTTCTTCAACAATTGTTTTGATGATTAATTATAGTATTTTAAAGTTAAGAAGCTTTGTTATTGTCTAGGTTAAATCTTTTACTTTGTAAAAAAATGCTTTAAAACTAGACATCGCAATATGGGTTTTAATTACATTTGTTTGTTTACTTTAAATATTCTTTAAAATTTCAACCAAATGTTTACTTTTGATAAAATGCCTTAATTACATAAAAAGATAGAAACTTTAAACAGTATTGCACTTAAATATTTGAACTTCAGAAATAAAATCTTTAAATGTTTTAAATTACCTTTAATAACAATTGATATTTAGATAAATTTAGTATATAAGCATTTATTTATTGGGTATTAAAAATTTATAATTTTGTTTATCTAAATAGTTTTTATTTAAGAAACAATATTATTTCCATCAAATGATTTTTTGCTGGTATTTAACACAGCTATAGAAGTTATATGCCTTGGATTGTTTTGAAAGTATTTGAATACCCTTAGACGAAATGTAGTTGTTGTCAGTATTTAGTAACGAGAACGGGTCTTACTATGTTTTGTTTTATTGTGTAATGATAAAGCAAAATGTTAATAAAAAGCTCACATCAAAAGAAAATTAAAAGCTTTTGTGTTTTATTTCAAGTCAACTTTAACGTATTGTATTTTTGTAATTCACATAAAAAACTTTTTGACAACTCCATTTACAAACAAGGGGCTAGCCAGTTTTATTATGTGATTTTCTTTTATCTTTTAAAACTTACCAAACTTTATGTATGGCAAAAAATAACTGTTTAGCTAAACTATTCTTAGATTTCAGTTTAAAGCATTACTTTTTTATATAAAATCGTCTTAAGTAAAATTTTGAATGTTTTATATGTAATGAGTTTTTATAGTTTTTTGACTTATTGAAAAAACTAAAATAATCAAAAATATAAGCTAATAATTTGTTAATACGGGTTCTAGCGAAGCAAGCTGGCTAAAATATATAATGAAAACAACTTTCTCAGCACTTTTATTTATCTAATTAACATATGTTTCTCTGTGTTAAGCGATTTAACATAGTTATACGAAGTTCTATATTAATATCGAATACTGCAAGAAAATATTAGATGGTAAATATATATCACATACATAAGATATTAAAATTGTTGAAAAATTAACATATTGACTACATTTTTTTGTTTTTTTGCAATACTTTATTTTTACTGAACTCCGTGGAACTGTGTTTATTTATCTAACACTGGGAAATATATGTTACTTAATTAAGAAAAGTACTGTGAAAACTGTTTGAAAATATAGATTTACATTTTAATTTAAACAAAAACGATTTGACCTAAGTTTTAAAAGTTATATAATAAAAGAAATACATTAAAACTAATTATTTGAAACAAATGAAAGTTCAGAAGAGTAGCTTATGAATTAATTTCTTTAAACTTATAGTTATTGATGCTAGTTATTTTCTTCATATTTTATAATTCCGTAATAATACTTTTCTCACTTATGCAAGTTTTTATTATATAACTCACCAAATTTGAATTAAATGTTAGCACATATGATCATTAATCAACTTGTATTCATTTCAAAAGTTTTTAAAGGCAACTTAAACCTTTAAAAGAAAACTACTAATTATTTAAAATTGTACTGTGTTTAAGTTTTATGATGTTCTGAGTATGTTCACATATTTATAGTTTAAGAAAAATAATTAAACTAGCAATTAACTGAAAAAACATGCATTCATCAAAAATAAACGCAAAACAGATTTGACGATAATAAATATTATTTTTTTAAGTTATCAATTTACAACGACTATATTCATTTACTCTACATTTTGTATTTTCTGAGAATAAGTATAAGCTTATAAAATAATGCAAGCTTTATTTTATAAAACTTTAATTTTATAGCATTATGTAAGTTAAGTATACAATTTGAAGGTTTACTATCATTTCTAACTCGCTATCATTTCTAACCTGATCATTTCTAACCCGATCACTTCTAACCCGATCATTTCTAACCCGATCACTTCTAACCCGATCACTTCTAACCCGATCACTTCTAACCCGGTCACTTCTAACCCGATCACTTCTAACCCGATCATTTCTAACCCGATCACTTCTAACCCAATCACTTCTAACCCGATCACTTCTAACCCGATCACTTCTAACCCGATCATTTCTAACCCGATCACTTCTAACCCGATCACTTCTAACCCGATCATTTCTAACCTGATCACTTCTAACCCGATCACTTCTAACCTGATCATTTCTAACCCGATCAATTCTAACCCGATCATTTCTAACCCGATCATTTCTAACCCGATCACTTCTAACCCGATCATTTCTAACAAGATCATTTCTAACCCAATCACTTCTAACCCAATTAAACCCGATCATTTCTAACCCGATCATTTCTAACCCGATCATTTCTAACCCAATCATATCTAACCCGATCGTTTCTAACCCGAAATTTATTTAGCCGATCTGTATTAATATATTAATTTATTTTTTTTAAGATAAGAATTTGTTTTAAAAACAAATTAATCTCAACAAAATTGTATTTTTGTGAAATTTAGTTTATTTTGTTTAAAATAAAACCTAATATTCAGATAGCTTTCGTTAAATTTAATTGTTGATATTAATTGGTTTATTTATTGTTTTGACAATAAGATTTAAAATTGGATCATTAATTAAGTGTAGTTAATTAGTTTTAAAAATCATTAGGAAAAGTATAAGTCTTTTGTATTCTAAGGATTAAATATTAAGTTTTGATAGTCGTCAATGTAAGAAATATAATGAGTATCGCAGCGGTTAAAGTTTATTCTGTACTTTCTTTTGAAATTATTCTATATGGTTAATATATATTTTTAAGTGTAGAAACAAGATTACCATTTTGCCAATTCAGGGAGAATTTATATGAAATACAACTTTTTAAAATTATTAATATCAGCGTTTATGAAAATTTTAATAATACAGTTAATAAAATTTAGTAATTGTAATTATAATATTGGTTTCATTTAAAGTTAATATCATTAAATTCTAAGTTCTTTAAACTAAAGTGTATACTGTTTAATACAAAGCCAAAAGTAGAGGTAGAAGGTTTTTTAAATATTCAGAACTTGTCATTTACTCGAACTTTGATTTAATATTAATTCTTAAATCAAAATGTAAATTGTATATAAAGATTAATTGTAATTAAATTATAATTAATTATAATAAACTTAACTATGAAAGTTTAGTGTCGAAAACTTATTATTACGCGTTTTTCTTTTTCTTTTGAATTAAAATTTATGTAGGGCAAAATAAATTTACATTTTTCATAAAAATTTAAAAGTTTTTAAATTTTAAAATTGCAAAAACACGATTATTCTCACGATTAATAGTAGATATTTCTAAATTAATTTTCTTGATATCTATTGAAAATTATTGTTTTACAGGTTTTCAAAAACACAAAAACTTTGGATTATTTAGCGATCATTAATATGAAATGTAAGTATAAATCATTTGAGTAAACTATATAACTTAAAAACTTATAACAAAATAATAAAACCATTTTGTATTGTGAAACCTATTATACAGGTTTAAATTTTTAATAAAGAAAAAACTCATCATATTTATAGAAATTTAGAGGTGCAAAATACCACCGAGAATAAAGTCAATAGACTGCAAGCTGGCTTTACTGTAATGAATAAAAAATAAATATGTTTTGCGTAATAATCGTCTGGAAAAAAATTTGATTAAAAGAAACAAAGAACTTAATGTAGTTTTTATAAAATTCTGCTCCTAATTATACTTAATTTAACTATAATTAATTTATTATTCTATTTCAAAATGTTTTATTTTTAATACTTATTTTGCTTTTACTTTCGTTATTTCAATTGCTTATAATAAAGTAATTTTATAGAAATGTTTGTCATTTAAAGCACTAATTTAAGTCGCAATTAAAACATAAGCGAGATTTAATTACCCTCGAACTTGTTAAACAAATAAACTTGTCTTTTTTACTATTAGTGTTAAACATTTTTTTTTGCTCTAAAACTAAGTAGGAATTTATTAATGACGTGAAATCTAGACGGTCAATCGACATAAAAACTTTTGCAATTTAATTACATGACATAACTGTTTTAATAGCTGGTTTATAAAAAACCAGGCTTTTCAACTTAATATAACAAACGTTTTTAACTTCTCCTAATGTTTGTTTGAATTACATTATCTTAATAGGCCTATGCAAGTTGCATAACAATTTGAATAAGTTATTAAGATGAAACTTAAAACTATCCTACTATAAAAGGTTAATACATTAGTAAGCAATAATAAAACATTTACATCAGATTTTTAATGTAGTTTTTAAACTGTAATATAAAAGTGTTTGTGTCTGAATATTACAATTGTAAGAGTTTATTTTTTAAGATTTGCTAATGTTAAAACTAATGTAGTCACGTTAATTACAATAAGATCCAATTAAAATATAATTATCACTGCTTATTTCAAAATCCTACAAAGAAGAGTTCAAAATACTTTAAAGTAAACAATTTAGTAAATTGTATATGATTAACGAAAAACGTCTCTTAAATTGAATTGAAAAAACAAAATAAATAATAGAAAAAAACTAAAATTATATGTAGGTAAAAAAATTAAAAAATGAGGTAAAAAAATTATATTAAGATTATGTTAAGTTAAAACTAAAATTAAAATTTATACTAAATTTACGTAACACATTAAAATCATTATGTTTTTAAGCAAATAAATGTTTAATTTTTTTTTAAAATAACTTCATTAAAACTAGTTTGTTATTCATGAAATCCAGATAAAAAAATTAAAACGTAACATAAGTAAATGGGTTAGAAACGATCGGGTTAGAAATGATCGATTAGAAGTGATCAGGTTAGAAATGATCGGGTTAGAAATGATCGGGTTTAATTGGGTTAGAAGTGATTGGGTTAGAAGTGATTGGGTTAGAAATGATCTTGTTAGAAATGATCGGGTTAGAAGTGATCGGGTTAGAAATGATCGGGTTAGAAATGATCGGGTTAGAAGTGATCGGGTTAGAAATGATCGGGTTAGAAATGATCGGGTTAGAAGTGATCGGGTTTGAAATGATCAGGTTAGAAGTGATCGGGTTAGAAGTGATCAGGTTAGAAATGATCGGGTTAGAAGTGATCGGGTTAGAAGTGATCGGGTTAGAAATGATCGGGTTAGAAGTGATCGGGTTAGATATGATCGGGTTAGAAGTGATCGGGTTAGAAGTGATCGGGTTAGAAGTGATCGGGTTAGAAGTGATCGGGTTAGAAGTGATCGGGTTAGAAATGATAGCGGGTTAGAAATGATCGGCTCCCAGTTTTTAGCTATTTTATTTAGAAATTAAATTTAATCATTTTGTTTCCATAACTTATATTAAAGACTTTTTTAAATGTAAATTGAAAAAAAAAATCTGTATCACAACACAATAAAAAGTATATTTTAAAAACTGTAGCTAAACAGAATGTGAAATTTCCTTTTTATTTTATGATATATAATCATAAAATATATTTATTATAAAATAAAAGTGAAATTTCACATTCTGTTTAGCTACAGTTTTTAAAATATATTGTTTCTGTATTTTTAGTTTCTTTATGATATTTCAAGGGTACTTTTAAAATATTATAATTTTATAAAAATTGTAAAACAATGAAATATAAAACAAACCGAAGTTAGTTTGACAGAAAAAAATCATTTTCATGTTAACTTCATACTTTTTAGTAATCGCATCAAAGAAATATTTCTTAAGAGGTTATATATGATACGTTGTATTTTCATATTCATTCATAATTTCTAAAATTTCCCGACACTCCATTAAACCGCAAATGGCTTGTATCGTCTTGTAAGTTGAATATTTCACATTACTACTGACAAATAAGTTATTTTATTTTTTTATACAATTTGTGGTAAGTCGGAATTTCTTGAAATACCACAAAATTTGTGTGTGTTTTGTAGAATATAAACTGTAATAAAATGTTTAAGTTGTATGCTTGATTTTTACTAAAATTTTTGTAATAATTAAAAAAGAACTACTGAGTAACAAAATAAGCTTTGCTACAAATTTTCTGATATCACAATATTATAACTAAACCCTTTTGTCAATACTAATCTAACTTTTAATAAAGTTAGCTGTTTATAGAACTATTTGAAAAAGTATTTTGTAATGTGACGTAGAAGTACTTTTTATGTAGTTATTGGTCAATTCAAGTAAAAACAATAAGTGACGTCATTGCATTACTAACACAGTAAATTCAATAATTTCAATACAAGTTACGTCATCACTTTAGTGACGTATAAAAGATTTTTCATTGTTGTTAACTATGCGTTACTACATGTTTACTAATTCTTATTATCAGTCATTTGTTGATAGTTTATTTTAAGTGAAATTAAAGGTTAGGAATTGGTTTATAAAGTTTAATTTAGTTGTATTTTTTTAATTTTAAACTCTTTTTGTACTAAGATATTTTATTTGCTGCTTTTATTTGCAAGTATTTGTTATTTCATTGGATAGATTTTTTTTGATTTTGTGATAAGCTAAATATTTAGTCGTTGAATAATACCAAAAATCAGTTTTTCGTAAAACTGTTGTTTTTGTTTATGATGTTTGTAACTATTAAATGTTAAAACATGTTTTTTTGATAAAATATTAGTGTTTTTATTGCTTATATATTATAAGTGTTTTATATTATAAGCCTATAGACATAGCCATATACCAAAACTAATTTACAGAACAGTTACAACAAAAATATAAAAATTTTAAGCTAAAAAGATTAACACAGTATGTTTAAGCACAAATAAACAACGTAAATATTCCTTACCATTTAAAGTTTTATTTTTAGGTGGTTTTTGTTTATTTTTACTCGCAAATTTCAGTTCTGATTCAAACTTGCAAGTTCCTAACTAAATAATATTAAATTAGGTGCTTGTGCACAATAATTTTGTTCTACTAACAAAGTTTTACTACCAACTTTCATCGAACTTTTTAGAATCACCTTCATGGCGAAAGTTTTTAAACAATATCTCCCTATTAGATACAAACCTTTTACTAGTTATTATCAGCCCCCTAATAGCCAAAACTGCCTTCAATAGTGGTAAGATTTTTAATGTATGGCAAAACATAACTGTTTAGCTAAACTATTCTTAGATTTCAGTAAAAAGCATTACCTTTTTATATAAAATCGTCATAAGTAAAATTTTGAATGTTTTTTATGTAATGAGTTTTTATAGTTTTTTTGGCTTATTGAAAAAGTAAAATAACCAAAAGTACAAGCTAATAATTTGTTATTACGGGTTCTAGCGAAGCAAGCTGGCTAAAATATATAACGAAAACAACTTCCCCAGCACTTTTATTTATCTAATTAACATATGTTTCTCTGTGTTAAGCGATTTAACATAGTTATACGAAGTTCTATATTAATATCGAATACTGCAAGAAAATATTAGATGGTAAATATATTTCACATACATAAGATATTAAAATTAATGAAAAACTAACATATCAACTACATTTTTTTGTTTTTTTGCAATATTTTTTTTTACTGAACTCCGTGGAACTGTGTTTACTTATCTAACACTGGGAAACATATGTTACTTAATTAAGAAAAGTACTGTGAAAACTGTTTGAAAATATAGATTTACATTTTAATTTAAACAAAAACGATTTGACCTAAGTTTTGAAAATTACATAACAAAAGAAATACATTAAAATTAATTATTTGAAACAAATGAAAGTTCAGAAGAATAACTTATGAACTAGTTTCCTAAAACTTATAGTTACTGTTGCTAGTTATTTTCTTCATATTTTATAATTCCGTAATAATACTTTTCTCACTTATACAAGTTTTTATTATATAACTCACCAAATTTGAATTAAATGTTAGCACATGTGATCATTAATCAACTTGTATTCATTTCAAAAGTTTTTAAAGGCAACTTAAACCTTTAAAACAAACTACTAATTATTTAAAATTGTACTGTGTTTAAGTTTTATGATGTTCTGAGTATGTTCACATATTAATAGTTTAAGAAAAATGATTAAACTAGCTATTAACTAAAAAAACGTGCATTCATCAAAAATAAACGCAAAACAGATATGACGATAAAAAATATTATTTTTTTAACTTGTCAGTTTACAACAATTATATTCATTTACTCTACATTTTGTATTTTCTGAGAATAAGTATATAAAGCTTGCATTATTTTATAAAACTTTAATTTTATATCATTATGTAAGTTAAGTATACAATTTGAAGGTTTACTATCATTTCTAACTCGCTATCATTTCTAACCTGATCATTTTTAACCCGATTATTTCTAACCCGATCACTTCTAACCCGATCACTTCTAACCCGATCACTTCTAACCCGATCACTTCTAACCCGATCACTTCTAACCCGATCATTTCTAACCCGATCACTTCTAACCCGATCACTTCTAACCCGATCACTTCTAACCCGATCACTTCTAACCCGATCATTTCTAACCCGATCACTTCTAACCCGATCACTTCTAACCCGATCATTTCTAACCTGATCACTTCTAACCCGATCACTTCTAACCTGATCATTTCTAACCCGATCAATTCTAACCCGATCATTTCTAACCCGATCATTTCTAACCCGATCACTTCTAACCCGATCACTTCTAACCCGATCATTTCTAACCCGATCACTTCTAACCCGATCACTTCTAACCCGATCACTTCTAACCCGATCACTTCTAACCCGATCATTTCTAACCCGATCACTTCTAACCCGATCACTTCTAACCTGATCATTTCTAACCGATCAATTCTAACCCGATCATTTCTAACCCGATCATTTCTAACCCGATCACTTCTAACCCGATCATTTCTAACAAGATCATTTCTAACCCAATCACTTTTAACCCAATTAAACCCGATCATTTCTAACCCGATCATTTCTAACCCGATCATTTCTAACCCAATCATATCTAACCCGATCGTTTCTAACCCGATCGTTTCTAACCCGAAATTTATTTAGCCGATCTGTATTAATATATTAATTTATTTTTTTTAAGATAAGAATTTGTTTTAAAAACAAATTAATCTCAACAAAATTGTTTTTATGTGAAATTTAGTTTATTTTGTTTAAAATAAAACCTAATATTCAGATAGCTTTTGTTAAATTTAATTGTTTCATATTAATTGGTTTATTTATTGTTTTGACAATAAGATTTAAAATTGGATCATTAATTAAGTGTAGTTAATTAGTTTTAAAAATCATTAGGAAAAGTATAAGTCTTTTGTGTTCTAAGGATTAAATATTAAGTTTTGATAGTCGTCAATGTAAGAAATATAATGAGTATCGCAGCGGTTAAAGTTTATTCTGTACTTTCTTTTGAAATTATTCTATATGGTTAATATATATTTTTAAGTGTAGAAACAAGATTACCATTTTGCCAATTCAGGGAGAATTTATATGAAATACAACTTTTTAAAATTATTAATATCAGCGTTTATGAAAATTTTAATAATACAGTTAATAAAATTTAGTAATTGTAATTATAATATTGGTTTCATTTAAAGTTAATATCATTAAATTCTAAGTTCTTTAAACTAAAGTGTATACTGTTTAATACAAAGCCAAAAGTAGAGGTAGAAGGTTTTTTAAATATTCAGAACTTGTCATTTACTCGAACTTTGATTTAATATTAATTCTTAAATCAACTGGTAAATTGTATATAAAGATTAATTGTAATCAAATTATAATTAATTATAATAAACTTAACTATGAAAGTTTAGTGTCGAAAACTTATTATTACGCGTTTTTCTTTTTCTTTTGAATTAAAATTTATGTAGGGCAAAATAAATTTACATTTTTCATAAAAATTTAAAAGTTTTTAAATTTTAAAATTGCAAAAACACGATTATTCTCACGATTAATAGTAGATATTTCTAAATTAATTTTCTTGATATCTATTGAAAATTATTGTTTTACAGGTTTTCAAAAACACAAAAACTTTGGATTATTTAGCGATCATTAATATGAAATGTAAGTATAAATCATTTGAGTAAACTATATAACTTAAAAACTTATAACAAAATAATAAAACCATTTTGTATTGTGAAACCTATTATACAGGTTTAAATTTTTAATAAAGAAAAAACTCATCATATTTATAGAAATTTAGAGGTGCAAAATACCACCGAGAATAAAGTCAATAGACTGCAAGCTGGCTTTACTGTAATGAATAAAAAATAAATATGTTTTGCGTAATAATCGTCTGGAAAAAAATTTGATTAAAAGAAACAAAGAACTTAATGTAGTTTTTATAAAATTCTGCTCCTAATTATACTTAATTTAACTATAATTAATTTATTATTCTATTTCAAAATGTTTTATTTTTAATACTTATTTTGCTTTTAATTTTGTTATTTCAATTGCTTATAATAAAGTAATTTTATAGAAATGTTTGTCATTTAAAGCACTAATTTAAGTCGCAATTAAAACATAAGCGAGATTCAATTACCCTCGAACTTGTTAAACAAATAAACTTGTCTTTTTTACTATTAGTGTTAAACATTTTTTTTTGCTCTAAAACTAAGTAGGAATTTATTAATGACGTGAAATCTAGACGGTCAATCGACATAACAACTTTTGCAATTTAATTACATGACATAACTGTTTTAATAGCTGGTTTATAACAAACCAGGCTTTTCAACTTAATATAACAAACGTTTTTAACTTCTAATGTTTGTTTGAATTACATTATCTTAATAGGCCTATGCAAGTTGCATAACAATTTGAATAAGTTATTAAGATGAAACTTAAAACTATCCTACTATAAAAGGTTAATACATTAGTAAGCAATAATAAAACATTTACATCAGATTTTTAATGTAGTTTTTAAACTGTAATATAAAAGTGTTTGTGTCTGAATATTACAATTGTAAGAGTTTATTTTTTAAGATTTGCTAATGTTAAAACTAATGTAGTCACGTTAATTACAATAAGATCCAATTAAAATATAATTATCACTGCTTATTTTAAAATCCTACAAAGAAGAGTTCAAAATACTTTAAAGTAAACAATTTAGTAAATTGTATATGATTAACGAAAAACGTCTCTTAAATTGAATTGAAAAAACAAAATAAATAATAGAAAAAAACTAAAATTATATGTAGGTAAAAAAATTAAAAAATGAGGTAAAAAAAATATATTAAGATTATTTTAAGTTAAAACTAAAATTAAAATTTATACTAAATTTACGTAACACATTAAAATCATTATGTTTTTAAGCAAATAAAAGTTTAATTTTTTTTTTAATAACTTCATTAAAACTAGTTTGTTATTCATGAAATCCAGATAAAAAAATTAAAACGTAACATAAGTAAATGGGTTAGAAACGATCGGGTTAGAAATGATCGGTTAGAAGTGATCAGGTTAGAAATGATCGGGTTAGAAATGATCGGGTTTAATTGGGTTAGAAGTGATTGGGTTAGAAATGATCTTGTTAGAAATGATCGGGTTAGAAGTGATCGGGTTAGAAATTATCGGGTTAGAAATGATCGGGTTAGAAATGATCGGGTTAGAATTGATCGGGTTAGAAATGATCAGGTTAGAAGTGATCGGGTTAGAAGTGATCAGGTTAGAAATGATCGGGTTAGAAGTGATCGGGTTAGAAGTGATCGGGTTAGAAATGATCGGGTTAGAAGTGATCGGGTTAGATATGATCGGGTTAGAAGTGATCGGGTTAGAAGTGATCGGGTTAGAAGTGATCGGGTTAGAAGTGATCGGGTTAGAAATGATAGCGGGTTAGAAATGATTGGCTCCCAGTTTTTAGCTATTTTATTTAGAAATTAAATTTAATCATTTTGTTTCCATAACTTATATTAAAGGCTTTTTTAAATGTAAATTGAAAAAAAAATCTGTATCACAACACAATAAAAAGTATATTTTAAAAACTGTAGCTAAACAGAATGTGAAATTTCCTTTTTATTTTATGATATATAATCATAAAATATATTTATTATAAAATAAAAGTGAAATATCACATTCTGTTTAGCTACAGTTTTTAAAATATATTGTTTCTGTATTTTTAGTTTCTTTATTATATTTCAAGGGCACTTTTAAAATATTATAATTTTATAAAAATTGTAAAACAATGAAATATAAAACAAACCGAAGTTAGTTTGACAGAAAAAAATCATTTTCATGTTAACTTCATACTTTTTAGTAATCGCATCAAAGAAATATTTCTTAAGAGGTTATATATGATACGTTGTATTTTCATATTCATTCATAATTTCTAAAATTTCCCGACACTCCATTAAACC
Organism: Thalia democratica; assembly: GCF_965202585.1. Lineage (NCBI taxonomy): Eukaryota > Metazoa > Chordata > Thaliacea > Salpida > Salpidae > Thalia > Thalia democratica. The sequence goes on from NW_028139463.1 coordinate 53,937, forward strand.
GCAAATAGCTTGTATCGTCTTGTAAGTTGAATATTTCACATTACTACTGACAAATAAGTTATTTTATTGTTTACTACAATTTGTGGTAAGTCGGAATTTCTTGAAATACCACAAAATTTGTGTGTGTTTTGTAGAATATAAACTGTAATAAAATGTTTAAGTTGTATGCTTGATTTTTACTAAAATTTTTGTAATAATTAAAAAAGAACCACTGAGTAACAAAATAAGCTTTGCTACAAATTTTCTGATATCACAATATTATAACTAAACCCTTTTGTCAATACTAATCTAACTTTTAATAAAGTTAGCTGTTTATAGAACTATTTGAAAAAGTATTTTGTAATGTGACGTAGAAGTACTTTTTATGTAGTTATTGGTCAATTCAAGTAAAAACAATAAGTGACGTCATTGCATTACTAACACAGGTCTTTTTATGGGTAGTATTTTATGGGCACTATTTTATGTGTAGAATTGCTGCAATCAATTCTGCCTATAATTTGATGTGATGTCATTAACATTATGTGTAGTATTTACATGTTGCTGCAATTAAGTTGCTGCAATTAAATGAAAAAAAAAAACTGTCCAGGCCTTATGTAAATATTATGGATAGTTTTTGTAGTTTTAAATTTATAAACAAACAAATAAAAAATAACTCGAATACACATAAACCAATAGTTTGATTTATTTCTACATTTATTTAAATTGTATTTTGTAAACTAACAGAAGTATAGGCTAGACTTATTAAAAGATTATGGATAATTTTTTTTTTAAGATTTAATAAAGAAAAAAAACTTGAATACACTTAAACCAATTGTTTGATTTAAAAGTATATTTATATAATTTATATTTTCTATATTAACAGGAGTAATGGCTTGGCATAAGATAAATATTTTGAAAAAAATTTCTATTTAAGATTTTATAAACAGAATAAAAAAAAAATTGAACACACATAAACCAATTGTTTGATTTATAGTTGTATATATGTAATTCATATTTAGTAAACTTATAAAAGTAGTGGTTTGCCCTTATGTGTACTAATTTATGGGCATTATTTTATGTGTAGATTGCTTCAATCAATTATGGCCATAGTTTTATATGACTATATTTAAATAATGGGTAGTATTTTAGATGTTGCTGTAATTAAATAAAAATAAAATACTGTCTAGGCCTTATATGAATATTATGGATAGTTTTTGTAGTTTTAAATTTATAAACAAACAAATAAAAAAAAACTCGAATACACATAAACCAATAGTTTGATTTATTTCTACATTTATTTAAATTGTATTTTGTAAACTAACAGAAGTATAGGCTAGACTTATTAAAAGATTATGGATAATTTTTTTTTTAAGATTTAATAAAGAAAAAAAACTTGAATACACTTAAACCAATTGTTTGATTTAAAAGTATATTTATATAATTTATATTTTTTATATTAACAGGAGTAATGGCTTGGCATAAGATAAATATTTTGAAAAAAATTTCTATTTAAGATTTTATAAACAGAATAAAAAAAAAAATTGAACACACATAAACCAATTGTTTGATTTATAGTTGTATATATGTAATTCATATTTAGTAAACTTATAAAAGTAGTGGTTTGCCCTTATGTGTACTAATTTATGGGCATTATTTTATGTGTAGATTGCTTCAATCAATTATGGCCATAGTTTTATATGACTATATTTAAATAATGGGTAGTATTTAGATGTTGCTGTAATTAAATAAAAATAAAATACAGTCCAGGCCTTATATGAATATTATGGATAGTTTTTGTAGTTTTAAATTTATAAACAAACAAATAAAAAAAAAAATTGAAAACACATAAACCATGAGTTTGATTTATTTGTACATTTATTTAAATTGTATTTTGTAAACTAACAGAAGTAGTGGCTAGACTTATTAAAAGATTGTGGATATTTTTTTCATTTAAGATTTATTAAAGAATAAAAAACTTGAATACACTTAAACCAATTGTTTGATTTAAAAGTATATTTATGTAATTTATATTTTTTATACTACCAGAAGTAATGGCTTGGCATATTACAAATCTTTTGGATATTTCTTTATTTAAGATTTTATAAACAAAATTAAAATTTTAGACACATAAACCAATTGTTTGATTTAAAGTTGTATATATGTAATTTACATTTAGTAAACTTATAGAAGTAGTGGTTTGGCCTTATGTGTACTATTTTATGGGCACTCTTTTATGTGTAGAGATGCTTCAATTAAATTATGTGATTTCATTTAAATTATGGGTAGTTTTTAGATGTTGCTGCAATTAAGTAAAAATAAGATACTGTCTACTTTTAAATCAAACAATTGGTTTAAGTGTAATCAAGGTTTTTTTTTTATTAAATATTACATAAAAAAGCTATCCATAATCTTTTAATAAGTCTATCCACTACTTCTGTTAGTTTACAAAATACAATTTAAATAAATGTACAAATAAATCAAACTATTGGTGTATGTGTATTCAAGTTATTTTTTATTTGTTTGCCTATAAATTTAAAACTCCAAAAACTATCCATAATATTCATATAAGGCTTAGAAAGTATTTTATTTTTCATTTAGTTGCAGCAACATCTAAATACTACCCATTGAATATAATTGATTGAAGCAATTCTACTTATAAAATAGTGCCAATAAAATAGTACACATAAGAGCAAACCACTACTTTTATAAGTTTACTAAATATAAATTACATATATACAACTATAAATCAAACAATTGGTTTATTTGGGTTCAATTTTAATTTTTTTTATTTTGTTTATAAAATCTTAAATAAAAAAAAATTTCAAAATATTTATAATATGCCAAGCCATTGCTTCTGTTAATATAAAAAATATAAATTACATAAATATAATTTTATATAAAACAATTGGTGTTAGTGTAGTGAAATTTTTTTTTCTTTATTAAATCTTAAAAAAAAAATTATCTATAATCTTTTAATAAGTCTAGCCACTACTTTTTTTAGTTTACAAAATATAATTTAAATAAATGTACAAATAAATCAAACTATCGGTTTATGTGTATTTAAGTTTTTATTTTATTTGTTTGTTTATAAATTTGTAACTCAAAAATTGTATATAATATTTATATAAGGTCTGGACTGGACAGTATTTTTTTTTCATTTAATTGCAGCACCTTAATTGCAGCAACAAGTAAATACTACACATAATGTTAATGACATCACATCAAATTATAGGCAGAATTGATTGCATTGCAGCAATTCTACACATAAAATAATGCCCATAAAATAGTACACATAAAAAGTCCTACCGACACAGTAAATTCAATAATTTCAATACAAGTTACGTCATCACTTTAGTGACGTATAAAAGATTTTTCATTGTTGTTAACTATGCGTTACTACATGTTTACTAATTCTTATTATCAGTCATTTGTTGATAGTTTATTTTAAGTGAAATTAAAGGTTAGGAATTGGTTTATAAAGTTTAATTTAGTTGTATTTTTTTAATTTTAAACTCTTTTTGTACTAAGATATTTTATTTGCTGCTTTTATTTGCAAGTATCTGTTATTTCATTGGATAGATTTTTTTTGATTTTGTGATAAGCTAAATATTTAGTCGTTGAATAATATCAAAAATCAGTTTTTCGTAAAACTGTTGTTTTTGTTTATGATGTTTGTTACTATTAAATGTTAAAACATGTTTTTTTGATAAAATATTAGTGTTTTTATTGCTTATATATTATAAGTGTTATATATTATAAGCCTATAGACATAGCCATAAACCAAAACTAATTTACAGAACAGTTACAACAAAAATATAAAAATTTTAAGCTAAAAAGATTAACACAGTATGTTTAAGCACAAATAAACAACGTAAATATTCCTTACCATTTAAAGTTTTATTTTTAGGTGGTTTTTGTTTATTTTTACTCGCAAATTTCAGTTCTGATTCAAACTTGCAAGTTCCTAACTAAATAATATTAAATTAGGTGCTTGTGCACAATAATTTTGTTCTACTAACAAAGTTTTACTACCAACTTTCATCGAACTTTTTAGAATCACCTTCATGGCGAAAGTTTTTAAACAATATCTCCCTATTAGATACAAACCTTTTACTAGTTATTATCAGCCCCTAATAGCCAAAACTGCCTTCAATAGTGGTAAGATTTTTAATGTATGGCAAAACATAACTGTTTAGCTAAACTATTCTTAGATTTCAGTAAAAAGCATTACCTTTTTATATAAAATCGTCATAAGTAAAATTTTGAATGTTTTTTATGTAATGAGTTTTTATAGTTTTTTTGCTTATTGAAAAAGTAAAATAACCAAAAGTACAAGCTAATAATTTGTTATTACGGGTTCTAGCGAAGCAAGCTGGCTAAAATATATAATGAAAACAACTTCCTCAGCACTTTTATTTATCTAATTAACATATGTTTCTCTGTGTTAAGCGATTTAACATAGTTATAACGAAGTTCTATATTAATATCGAATACTGCAAGAAAATATTAGATGGTAAATATATTTCACATACATAAGATATTAAAATTAATGAAAAATTAACATATCAACTACATTTTTTGTTTTTTTGCAATATTTTTTTTTACTGAACTCCGTGGAACTGTGTTTACTTATCTAACACTGGGAAACATATGTTACTTAATTAAGAAAAGTACTGTGAAAACTGTTTGAAAATATAGATTTACATTTTAATTTAAACAAAAACGATTTGACCTAAGTTTTGAAAATTACATAACAAAAGAAATACATTAAAACTAATTATTTGAAACAAATGAAAGTTCAGAAGAATAACTTATGAATTAGTTTCCTAAAACTTATAGTTACTGTTGCTAGTTATTTTCTTCATATTTTATAATTCCGTAATAATACTTTTCTCACTTATACAAGTTTTTATTATATAACTCACCAAATTTGAATTAAATGTTAGCACATGTGATCATTAATCAACTTGTATTCATTTCAAAAGTTTTTAAAGGCAACTTAAACCTTTAAAACAAACTACTAATTATTTAAAATTGTACTGTGTTTAAGTTTTATGATGTTCTGAGTATGTTCACATATTAATAGTTTAAGAAAAATGATTAAACTAGCTATTAACTAAAAAAACGTGCATTCATCAAAAATAAACGCAAAACAGATATGACGATAAAAAATATTATTTTTTTAACTTGTCAGTTTACAACAATTATATTCATTTACTCTACATTTTGTTATTTTCTGAGAATAAGTATAAGCTTATAAAATAATGCAAGCTTTATTTTATAAAACTTTAATTTTATATCATTATGTAAGTTAAGTATACAATTTGAAGTTTCAGGTTTTTGTGCAATGCCGATTTGATTCAAATCATGCAACATGAAGATGTTGTTGGCGGCAAACTTTTATTTTTGGGAATTTTACTAAATCGTGTTCTGATTGACAACACTTATACTAAGTTCATAATCAAAAACAAAAAACATGTCACATAAAAAAAAATCGATTGACGTCATTATTTGGAATTCACTAAAAGCTTTTTCAGATTGATTTGTTATTAGAGGGGTGGCAAATTTTTTCGAACAGCGGATCAGGTTTATAAAAAATAAACCTTCTATATGTGGTTCACCCCTAATTTGTTAGATATTTACTCATTCACTAGTTGTTTAGTTGTAGAAACACTATATTTAGTTAGGTATTTAAAAATTGGAACTAAACAGGAACATAAATTTTATAGAGAACTTGAGTTTAAAAGTCAAGGTATGGATAGATTGATTTTATCAAGATAAGTTATTCATTTAAAAAAGTTAAATACTTATATGTTAAATATAACAGTAAAAGTTAAATTAGTAAATTAATTTTTACGAAAGAAAATACTTTTTAAACGAGCAGAAAAAAAAAAACTATTGAAAATATCTATTTAACATAGAACAAGCTATTAAAAAACAAAAAGAGAAAAAAAACTCTAACTTTTAATGTTTCACAAAGATTCAGGGTATGATCTAGTATTTTGATTTATAAAAAATTTGAAATTCACAAATAAAAAAATAAGTTACAATATAAACGGTTGTAAACACAATAAAATCAAAGATCGGTCCTTAATGACTGTTAAGTATGCAGATTGCAAAAATAGTATAAAAAGAAACTAACAAGTGTTAAGCAGAAGTAAAATATAAGAAATTGTTTAATGAACGTTAAAAAAAAAAGTTTGGATTAAGGACCTGGTGTACAAAGGAACCTTTCGGTAATCGAGTCGTACACCACATAGTTATAAAGTTCTTACGAGCTATTACACATAATTTTTTTATCAATTAAAAATTTAAATCTTAAGTAATATCAATCAGTGAAAAGAAAGGAAAATTAAAGAAAATAAAACTCAACAAAAATTAAATGAATTTTGTATTAATAATGTAATTTGAATCTTGTTTAGTAACATATGAACTAAAAAAAATATATATCACTTTAAATTAATTTCTAAAAGTAGATAAACAACATTAATAACAAACTTGTGAATACTTGAATTATAGGTTACAACTTCTTTAGAGAAAGTAAAATGTAATACGCTGAAATTTTCTTACAATTTTTTTTTATAAGTATTTTTGTTAAAAAGGTAACTTTTTTTTATATAATAACTTAGCTTGAACAGTAAAAACAATTTTACATTTGAATAGTTAAACAAACTATTATAAACTTTTTTTTCAAAGAGTTTTAAAGAAGTAGTTTTTACAATAACTGAACTTAACTTTTATAAAATACGAAGATAAATACTGTAAAATTTATGTTTTCAATAAGAAAAAAAGATGAAAAAAAACTATGATAATTTTAACAATGATGATATTAACCACAACAAATTTCGTTCTATTTCAAAACATTCTTTTTTTTTGTCCAAATCTTAAACTGTAATAATAGAAAGCAAGCAACATTTGCAATTATAAAAAAGAAGAATTTTTTCTTTAATTTTCTCAAAAAAAAAAAACTTAAGTTTTCTTGGAACAGTTATCTTAGCTTACTATTGAACACTTAAAGAATGACAAAACATATGCATTTACTACTAAAATTATATTTCATACTAAAAAGTTATATACTACTAAAAGTTTTTTTTAAATCTAACACAAAACCAATACCTAGATACGAACAAGTTTTTATTAAATTCTAGTTAAGTGTTTTGTAATGCTTTTTGTTTAGTTTTTCATACAGGTTAAAAGTAAGTTTTAAGATTTTCCATAAACTGTTAACCAAGTTTTATAAATTAATAACCCAAAACTTAAATTTTTTGTAAATTTTTGTATCAAAAAGAAAGCAAAAGTAGAAAAGTTCAGTAAACTTTGAAACTTGATTAAAACGTCGTTTCACGTCATTTTTCACTATTTTTGCACTAACAAACACCATTCTGAGGAAGACATGGTGTTTAAAGCATTAAGTCCGGAACACATGCAAAGTTTGTTTTATACAATAAACTGTATATTGTTTACAAATTTTTAAACTAGATTTTTTATTACAGCAACTGTTTGTAAATTAAGCTTAGCACTTGCTACTGTTTATTCAGTACTTATAACGAAACATTAAGTCAATAAGAAAGTATACTTTACAGACACACATATTACCTTTCTATAACTTTGAATAATGATTTTCTTAAGCATTTTATGGACTTGGTTGTTGTTAGAACAGCTTGTCAGCTGTAAACAACACACTGTTGCATATAATGTTTCTGATGTGGCATTAACAGAAGATTTTCCAACTACCGTTAGTGGGGTTAAGCAGTATTGTGAAACGCAGCTATATAAAACGTGACTGTTTTTCAAGTCTGGATAACGTGACGACGTACAATCAAAACTGTAACAAAATTATGGATACTAAAACATGTTGTTATTGTGCAACATATTTCGAAAATTTTCGAATAAAAGAAAACTTCTATCCGGACTTAGAAAGTTTTTATTGGACTAAAATTGACTTAAGTTGTCCTTTAGCCTACCCATTTAGCAGCAACATTAACTATTACAAACTGAAAAAGAAAGTTTTTAGACAATTTGGATCTGAGTATGACGAAAACTATATAAACAGAACTGTGCAGTCAGATAAAATTAAAAAACAAAACGTTGAACAATCTCACACAACGCAAATGTTTTGTAGTTTGTACGGGTATTACGAACTCAAGACAAGTCATGTCTATCATGTTAAAAGTTTTGTGTTGTTTTTCGATTTAGAATTTCCAAACGTAACTTTTGAAGCCGAAAATGTTTTTGAGCAAAATTCTTGGACGGCATTTTTTTAGCAGACGGTTAGTTAAGTTAAAGAATTAAATTAATAACTTCTAAAATACTTTTAAGTTTAATCTTTTTTAACTCTAAGCTTAAAATATTTGAGTAACGAAAAAAAAACAAATAAATAAAAATACATAAATTCTTTGTATTAGAGACTACTTTTTAAAGTAATTTTTGTAACATGTTTCTGATCTGATATAGCTCCAAAGGTCGTTTAAAATTACTCAAGTATATTGTTTTGTCATACATTCACTAAAAAGCTTTTGTTTAACTTTGTGGATAATTTTAAAATAATAACTAAACTTTTAAAAATGTATACCTTAATTTGAATTTTTTACAGTAGACTGATTTATCATATAGTTTTAAATAATATATGTTACCCTGTTCTAGTATATTTTTAACTTTTACACAATATACAAGCGATAGTTTCTGTCTGAAACGCCTCATTAATCCTATGTATTAAAACAAGTAGAATTAGATTTGTTCCACTAATTTAATATTTACAGAGCCAATTTGAAAATGCAATATATGTACCTTATTTTAAATGGAAGTATTTAAAAGCCCTTCTAAGGCCGGCTAAGTGAAGATTGGTTTAATTGAACAATCTGATGTATATAGGTGTACTGTACAGCATTTTATGCTCTATGTTAGCTTTAAAAACACTTTTTACTAAATGTTATTTTAGGGATAAATTTCTGTCCATGCTGTACATAGTTCTGTATCTCATCGTCGGAATAGTTTCGGTCGTGGGAAACACCCTTGTCATCTACATCATCCGGAAGTCGAAGGAGCTACGTCACAGCCAATACGTGTACAAGTGTTCCATCGCGGTCGCGGACATTATCTGGGGATTCAGCATCAGTTACACGTTTTTAGAGTACGGCGTTTATCTATTTTCCGAGGACATTCGCTGTCCAAGGTCTTAAAATTCGGTCTAAAAGTTTCGCACGAAAACAAAAGTAATACTACCGTATATGACTACGACGTAGACTCCATGAGGGTCATTTCGAACTCGTACGACGAAACGTCGGTGTTCTTCAACATCATGGTGGTCTTCAAACTGATCGGCATGCCGATAACGATATTCGTGTCGATCGTTTCGTTAGTTTTTCTCGCGGCCGACAGGTTCTTTGCGCTGACTTTTCCTCTCAGGTACAAAAAAGCGAAAACCAGAAGGTTGGCAAAAATCGTGTCCGTTCTCATTTGGGTGACTGTCACTTTTGTCTACACAACGCTGAACTATGTTTCCTTTTCGTGTTGAACAACTTTGAAAATGCTCCGATCCTGCAGCCCTGCTTGAACTGCACTTTCGAGAGCGCCATACAAAAGTTTCATGCGATAGTGCTTTTCATCCCATTCTTTTTACTGCTGTTTTTCACCACCTTGACATTACTGAGTCTCAAAAGAAGTTACAAAAGGTCGAAAAAGCTCAACCGCAGGGTGCAAAAGGCGCAATTGTCCGCCGAGAAGCAAATGTCGTACGTGTTGGTCGTGATGGTTTGCGCCTTCAGCTTCAGTTTGCTGCCGACTCTGGGCAGCTACGTTTACTTTTACTTTTTAAAGATGAGAACAACGATATCAGTGATTATTACAATCCTGCCCTTCCCCACATATGCATCGCTTTTTTGGCCACCAACTCCTTTTGGAACATAGTGATCTACAACGTTTTCAACAAAAAGTTCCGCGCAGCTTCTGTGAAAGTGTTCAAAGACACTTTTAAATGCTTTTGTTGACGGCAAAACTAATGAATTTTTTTTGGAAAATTTAAACCCATTATTGAAGCAAGCAACAATAAAATGTTTAAAATATTCTAGTACTTTGTATTGCGTATAAATTCGTTTAAAGTATTTTAATTGACAAGTTTTACTTATGTTGAACTATATTTTTTCTTAAACCTTCATGGTTAACAAGTTTGATGGAGTGAAAAATTGTTTATTGTGTGTTTTAGTTTTAACAGTCAATAAAAGAAAAATAAATAGTTTATAAAATGATTGTATATTTGAATATATTCTGCAATCATATTTATCATAGTTAACTTTTATTTTATGTAGAAATTGATATAAATAATGAGTTAATTATAGGAATATATAATTTGATGAATACTATAACACAAACTGTGTCTACGGCTTACGGTTTTTGATACACAATTAGTAATTACACAATAAATCCAAATTAAATGACCAAAGCTATTTTCAAACACATTTGACTATTAATTAATAGTAAAAAAATAGATTTAACAGTCTAACGTAAACTTTGACTTTATAAAACAGAAATAAATAAAAACAAAAGTATACTATAAAATAAAAGAATGATTTTTATTTATTCATAATACAAACTACACTTCTTGGCCTTATGAATTTTTAGTTGAGCTATATATAAAGATTTCATTAATTTAGTGTAATCAAAAATTTCAAATCGTTTTAAGATAAAGTATTTTTATTAATTAAAAAGTATTAAAACTAACACTTTACGATATTATCTATCTAAATTTAAGTACTTTTTGTTTTTCATTTATACAATAAAGGGCTCAACTTAACATAACTAGACAATTTACAACTGTTTTATTTGTTAATTAATGAAACTTTCTGGTTAAAACTGAGTTTTATAACGAATTTTGATAAAACATGACTCATTAAGCGTTTTAACAAAAAAAATTAACAAAAAACTTTCTGTGAGTTGCCAAAAATTAACTTTGAAAACTGTGAATAAACTAATTTGTTGTTTCCGTTTAACTTTTACCAAGTAAGTCGTTTGCACTTTTATACAATAATGACTTGTTTAAAGTCCAATGAAAGTAAAAAAGAAAAACTAAGTTAAGATTATGAAGTTATTGTTATTATTATTATCGATCGTAAATTTCGGGGTCAAAACAAATTCCAGCTTCAATAAGTAGTGACAGCTTATACCAGGTTATTTATTTTGCAATTGCTTTTAGATCTTTAAAACAGACTGTCTATATGAAGTATGCTAAACAATGATAAGATTTCGTGTATTTAAGACAGTATCAATGAAAAAACTAGTTATCCAAATAGAAATTACTTAGTAAGTCTAATTTATAGAATCTATTTATTCACTAGTATACTAACATGTTTAAAATTGATAACCTTTGTTTTATACGGTACTTCTAATATATAGTTTAGCCTAACATATAAAAAACTACAAGTTTTAAATAAAAGCTGTTTATCATATAATAAAATACATTTTATTACACAAAAAACATTTCAAAACTACTTCACAACTTATTAATAACTCGTTATTATTATATTTTTTGTCTACATATTTGTTTGTTTTATTTAAAAAAAGCGGATACATAATAAAACACAAGTTTTATTTCATTTCTTTATATTTATGAGTGTAAAATTTTAAAGAAATATGCATTGCGAAAAAACTACGAAATACAGTATATAGCAAGTATTGTCTAAAGCAGGGTTTCCTAAACTCATTTACTAAACCGCCCCCTTTTCAGTAATTTGAAAAAAAAATCGCCCCCCCCCTGATTTCACAAAGTAGTTTTTCTTTTGAGTACAAACTTTTGAGCTAAAAAAAGTTGTGTTCGAAATGTAATTTAGTCTGCTACTTCTTATGCACGCACTTTTGTGTTCAAAGTAATTTACAGGGCTTGAGAAAATAATTTACAGTTATTTTCTTAGAAGCCCAGTAAAGTGTATTAAAATACTTAATTATTAAAAAGCCTTGTGTTATCTGTAATCAATCCTGTTTAAATATGAACTGTTTTGAAACTAATGAAACTTTTAGATCAGTGGTGGACAGTTTTTGTAGTCTGCAATTCATATTTATTAAAAAATCTTTTCTAGTTTCAACTTTCTAAAAAAATGTAATTGCGGGCTGCATGGTTTTAAAAAATAACAAATAAGAAAATTAAAAAACTCGAGCAAAATTGCAATAAACTCATGTACTATTGTTGTGATCTAGAAAATAATATTGGGGACATGAAAACGAAATGAAAGCGTATTTCAAAATATTAATAGCAAAAAACTAAATTTTATTTATTATGCACAAGCAGTTTTCATTTTACTTAGCGGGTCGAAATTCGACTGGATCTGCGACTTGATCTGAGCATTACGTTGCCCATCTGAAATTTCTTGGCATATTCTAAATATTCTAAATTGAAGGCATATTCTAAAATAACTATACCAGAGATTAAAAAACTAAAAAAATAAACAGTTTATTATACACATAATAAAAAAAAATTAAAAATTAATTTCTGATCTAGTTTGAGGAAGTTTGACCGACTGGTTGATTTTCTCACATGAAAAGTGGTTTCATCAACAGTTTCAGTTAATGCAGTAAATTTATTAATTTCAATACTAAGATATATTGTAAGCAAGTTAGTTGTAAAATTAAAAATCTAATTTTAAAACTTTTTAAACTATTTGTTTCTTAATAGAATACCAAGAAATAGTACTTGACTCTGAATAATCTTTAGGGAACTAAACCTTAATTCTAACATTTTTTTTTTATTATTTAAATTCAAAAAAAAAATCCAATGTTTTACACTTAATTCTGTGAACAGAAAGTAATCAATTAAAAAAAAACTTTTAACTAGGTTAAAATTTTGTTTTGTAACTGTAGCAGTCTTTTTGATGGTTTATTCTTATTTAATTCTTATTCAATTCTGTTTAAAAAGTTTTTTTTCTAGCTACTAGCCCATAATAATTTAACAGAGAAAAATAGTGAAAAACTAAAAAGCTAGTGTTGAAGTATAAAAATAAGCTAAGTATATTCTACTTGCTAATATAATTGAATTAAGAAAAAACAAAAAACAGTTGTATAAATAGTCTAAACCTCCTTATATATTAATAATTTGCTTAACAATAATAAATCAAGTTAGAAAATAAAATTTAGTTTAAGAAACTTTTAAATGAAAGAGTAGAAGTCATTTAAAATCGAGACCTCAAATTTATACTCTTTTAAAACCAAATTTAAAACTTTGATGGTTGTCAAAATTTTACAATCAGATAATAGTTATAAAAGTTATATAGAGATTAAACAAGTAATAACAAAAAGTTGTCAAAATAAAGGTCTTTCGAACAAATATTTTAATTTTATCACTATGCTATAAAAACTTTTAGTTTAATGTAAAACGACGAATATGAACTACAAAATTAACCAGGTCAAAATAAAACTATTAACAATTTTAAAACATAAACAATTAATAAACATAGTAGACTTCCGCTTAAGTTCGCACTTTGAAAAAAATTAAAAAGTGCAAACTAAAAAAACTGTTACCATATTTTTTTTTACAAAGTATCAAATTTCAATATGTTATATGCAATAATGTTATGAATAAACATGAAATCCACTAAAACATAAAACAAACTTTCATTAAAATAAAAACAGATCTATGTAAGCTAACAAATACAATATTTATTTTGTTTCATTAATATTTGGTTAGTAATAGAATTTACTTTAGTTATATATAAGAACATATAAATTTGCTCCTTTTATTTGGGTAAAAAGTGCGAACTCAAGAGGAAGTCCACCGTTATTAATATTTATTAGGCATTATGCAAACCTGTTGTAGAATAAATAGCTTAAATGAAGTTGTTATTATAAAAAGACTACTTAAATGAAATACAAACCAGGTTAAATAAGAAGTTTTCAAAAGATCAAATCAATTTAAAAAACTTTCATAAAATAATGTATGCTACTGAAGTCTAGTATAATGTGAAGGATGAGGTTCATGACTGCTTGCAAGTTTTTCTAATCTGATTCTTAATCAGTAAAATAGAGCCTTAAGTCACCTCCTTTATAAATATCTAGATTAGATCTTTTGCTCAAGATGTTGATAACTGAACTGAAAGCTATCTCAACAACATAGTTAGAAGGAAAAGCTATAAACAACAATCTAAAATTCCTCTTAAATGATTGGATACTTTTGCCTTAGTTTTTGTTGAGTCCAAAAGCTTTCATATCGTTCTTTGGAAGAATTTACTTTAAGTTTAATGTCAGTTTGTAATTCTTGAGTAGTGATGTACCGGTTTTCACTATCCGGGTCCGGCCGGATATTGCCATTTTTGTCTGATATTCGGATCCGGCCGGATTCTAATTTGAAAAAAAAGTCCGGATCCGGTTCCAGCCGGATTCTAATTTACAAAAAAAGTCCGGATCCGGTTCCGGCCGGATTCTGATTTTGAAAAAAAAAGTCCGGATCCGGGTCCGGCCGGATCTCTGTTAGTAAAAAAGAGCATACCTAAAAGTATTTTTTTTAAATCAAACCCTGTGTAAATTAATAAGAGTCATTTTCGTCAGTTAAAACTAAACACCTACCGTAATTGGCTCATTTTGTACACGTGAATAATTTACATTTAAACTATGAAATAAACATTTCAGAAATGCAACTTTTTACATATGTTGAACTTTGGAATGAATACTTGCATTATTTATTGTTTAAAGTTGAGCTTAGATAATATTTAGAGTTAATACGGTTGAATGTACGAGCCAATGAAACCATATGACGAAATGTTTCAAACTAAATACTGATGCAACAAAACATCAGAACATGACAGGCAGCTTATATGTAAGCAGTTAGTTAGTTTGGTGTGCAGCTTGATGCAACAAAATATCTTGAACATTTTTGTGAATGCTTGTTGTAAGTAGTGTTTTGTTTTAAAAGTGAATATTTCAACTGGTGTTTAATTGTTTAAATATTTATGCCAGGTTTATAATTTTTTAAAAAGTTTACAGTTTCCTGTTTACTAAAAGTTTTATTTAATTTTTAGTTAATTGTTTTAAGTCTTTTGATATAGATTTTAATAGCTTCCAGTTTTTAAAGTGTTACAAAAGTAATTAATAATTTTGTATGTGCTAGTATTTCTTGTTGTGTTTTTATATAAAAGATTCATCACTCAAAACTGTCGTGTCTGATTATAGAAAGTAGTCTCAGTTATAATTTAGTATTTGTTAGATATTAATTAAATAAGGTAGGATTTAACTATAATAGGTAGTACTAATAAGTTAAGTGTACCACAATCAGATCACAACTTTACTACCAAATTGTCAAAACTTTGCTAGCTTTTCTACTGATTATTAGATTGAAGTAATTTTTTTCAGTTTTTAAAAACCTCATTCTGACTCAGGCTTCTTTATACTTACTCTAGTTAGTTTTATTGACTTAAACAGTGGCAACCCTGCTAGTTTGAAAATTTTTGGGAATTTTAGAAAATCTTGGACTGCCTCAGGCTAGTTTAGTTTTATAAAACTCAGGCTAGTTTTCTTTTAGATTTTGAATGAGTTTGAGCTGATCCAGTTTTCAATATTTGTAATTTTCTAGTGTATTTTCTTTGAGAACTTGATTTCAGATTTTTAATTGTAAATAACACCTAAATTTATATACCTTGTGGCTAGCTGTTCTACTTATTATTAGATTAAAGTTCTTATTTTTCAGTTTTTAAAAACCTTATTCTGACTTAGGCTAGTTTATTCTAGTGATGTACCGGAATCACTATCCGGGTCCGGCCGGATATTGCCATTTTTTGACTTTTATCCGGATCCGGCCGGATTCTAATTTGAAAAAAAAGTCCGATCCGGTTCCGGCCAGACTCTAATTTGAAAAAAAAGTCCGGATCCGGTTCCGGCCGGATTCTAATTTGAAAAAAAAGTCCGGATCCGGATCCGGTACATCACTAGTCTTGAGAAGGTTTCCTGTATGTCGTTTATTTCAAAGTATCTGCCTCGAAGGGATCCATATTTTTATCTATATGATAGCTTTTTTTGTGTCAAATCTAATATTTACTACTTAATATGTTAAAATCGTTAAAATTCCAGATTTTTTCCAGGTTTTCTTAGCCGAACTTGTCTAGTTCCAGTTTTCTAGGTAAATTGGCAACCCTTTATATTTTTATTTCTTAGTCTAACTTGGTGACTTTTCAAAAAACAACTGGAAAAATCATGAGGTGATAGATAATAAAAAATAACATAGATTTTTACAAACCATTTATGATCCCAAATAACATATATGTCAGGTTATAAAATAGTGAGAGGGATTTCAATCATCTATGATATATGTAATTGTTAAACAAGGAAGTATATGAATGAAAATATAGTATTTACTTGAAAGTAGGAGTCATAAGCACTTGATTTTTTTCTTTTTTTTACATTAATAAAATAAACTTTTATGTTTAAGTTTTACCTCAGGGTCAAATAATTAATAGCAAGCTAAAATTAGTAAAATAGCAAGAAAAAAAGTAAAAATCTCATGACAGCTCAAAATTTAAAAATCGCCCCTTTTCGCCCCCTTACTAGTTATCGCCCACCCTTTCGCCCCCTTACTAATTATCGCCCCCCAAATTACTAATATCGCCCACTTTGGGAAACCCTGGTCTAAAGTTTGAAATTTAGCACTGACAGAGTGTAGTTAACTATGGATTAAGTTGTTGTATTAATATACAAGTAGTTTGAAAAACTATAATTAGTAGGCAAAAATTAAGTTTAGTCTTAGTCAACGAAACTTTTTTTGTTAGATAAAATGTTAAAAAACTAATTGAAAATGTAAACTTAAGTACCACATGATGTAACAAACAACAAGATAAAACGATGTGTTGTATTTTAGCTCTAGCTTTATCAAAAAGAAATGACTTTTTTTATTGAACCGATAAAGAAACAACAACAATTATCCTGAAACATTCTGGATCAGTCCGACACAAACTGCATATTTTAGTTTAATATCTAGTAACTAAAGTCGAACCGTACTGTTTGTATGTGTTTCATATTTCTCACCATTTTCTTCGATTTTTTCAGAAATATTCGCTTTGTTTTGTTCGGTAACCTGCATAAATAAAAAGATAAAATTTTAACAGAACTTAAAAATTAATACAACAACCTCTAGGATATAAATTTGTTCAAGTTTTAAACAATAAGAATTAAAAATTTAAAAGTAGTAAAATTTAGAACTGACTATATTAAATATTATAATGTTAAGCTAGTACATATAGAAACATAAATAATTTTAAAAACTGTTTACAAAATAATATTAGCATCACTACAAGTGAGCTTTTAGTAGACCAAGAACAGAAAAAAATCAAAGTCTGATTTAGCTGCTCAAGATTAAAAAATAAACATAAAAAGTGAACACGCCAATTTTTCTTCAAAAAAAAAAAAACAAACCTTCTATGTTTGTAAAAGTTGTAATATTTTTATAAAATTTTTTATCAAAAAAAAGTACTACTATAACTATTTAAAAAAAAAAAATGCTACTAAACAAAATGCTTAAAGTCAATTTTGACTATACATTATTAGAAAAGTAAACATAAAGAAAACATTAAATATTTTCTAAATAAATTTACTGTAAAAACGTTTTCAAAATATAAAATAACAACACAAATGTTTACTCACAGACATAGTTAAGAAACATTTGAACTTATACTAAAGCTTATAGTTTAACAAATTCAAATATCATTTAAGAAAAATTGAAACGCTGTGGTAAAAACAAAATATTCCAACTGTTAGTTATTTTCGGAAACTTTTTCCTTGACTTATGATAATTAAGTGGGTTTAATTTACCTACAAAAAGGCTTTTTTTCGAATTCCAATGACAAAACCCTATCGTATCTCACCATCACTAAAGCAGAAGATACAAAACAGAAGTTTAAACACTAAAAAAAATTAAATCTAAGCAAACAACTGTTAAGTTTTCACAATGTCACAACAAAATAATCACAATATTTCCCAAAGAATTTTTGAGGCAGAAATCTAAGCCAACGAATTTAGATTTGATTAAAGTTAAAATACAATTTTTTCTTTCTAGTAGAGTAATTATGTTTTTATTGCTTTGTTTAAATAGCAGATTTTCAAGAGTATTTGAAAAATAGTACAAAATTTAAAAATTTATAATATTTGTAACACTTCAATTATAGTATTATATACTTTATTATATATTATTAATCATTTTTTATTATTATTCACTTTACTTGGCTTGCACAAAAGCTCGCTCTGCACGCGGTGTGCGATACTTTTAGCTATTTATTACAAACTGTTTTCTTACTGATGTAGTTCTTTTTGTTTTATGGTTAAGTGAATAGATATATTAAGTTTTTTTTTCTTCTTTTTACATTTTTTGTTTCAAACTAATTTATTCTAATCATTAGTTTAAACTACAGCAGTCTAAAGTTTTAAGAATTTTTAATAGTATTTGATAATTATCATAAAATTAAAAAAATTCTAATTAAAAAAACTTCTATTTATTAAAATCTGTTTTCATTTTAAAGTAGGTCATCCAAAGAGAGCGTCGTGCAAAAGTTCAACGCAGTAGTGCTATTCATTCTGTTCATTTTACTGCTGTTTTTTACTAACTTGACATTGCTGAGCCTCAAAAGAAATTACAAAGCTGATGACTCCTTTAAATCAAAATGAAAACAAAACAAAAATCTAAATTAAGACTTTCAAATCATTGTTATTATTATCGATCGTAATTCCTGGTTTAAACAAGTTCCAATTTTAATTATTACTGATAGCTTATACCAGATTATTTACTTATGCAATTGCTTTTAGAGCTTTGAAACAGACTGTTTATAT
>NW_028139464.1:0-23850 GCF_965202585.1 Thalia democratica
ATTCTGAAATTTTATGTGATCATTTAAGACCATCGTCATTTCTTATTTAAAGGTACATATTGATTTGATCAAAAGCAATAAGTTTAATTAATGTGTCACAAAAAAAATTGTCTTAAATCAAACTATAGATAATTAAAAAACATAAACTTAATACACTAATAACTACAATAAAGTAATATCTTCAAAATACAAACAAGTTAACCTTAAAGTAGAAACAGCAAGAATTAGGCTTGGCCAGACTAGTTTAAACAGTTAAACTAATATATTTTGAAATATAAGTTTAAAACTGAACATAATAAACATCAATGAAGGAGTAGCGATAGCTAGATTTATCTAGGTTAATGAAAACTGCTTACAACAAAACTAATGTATTTAGAAACACACACAGACATATTAAATAACAAACCTCAAAATAGAGGCAGTGGTAATGAGATTTTTCAGATTGATGAAAATAGTTATAACAAAACTAGTATGTTTTTAAATAAAAGCTAAAAATATAAAATCATAAACCTTATAATGAAATTCTAACACTAAAAAATATGATAAACATGTATTTAGTATTAAAAATATGTATTTAAAAAGTATACAAACATATATAAAATAAATAAACCTCAATGTAGAAGTAGTGGTAGTTGGATTTAGCCAAGTTGATGAAAATAGCGAACAGAGAAAGTACTGGATGCTCGTTGAAGAAAGTGCACTCACTCCAAATTACTAACACCGTCAGTACCATCAGCATTATCGAGAATATCCTCCTGAACATGGGTTGGATTTCACAGTAGAACTTCCATTCTGATAAATATCATTATTTTATTATAATTATATTTAATTTAAAATATTCATTTTAACATGGCATAGGCTTCACAACAAAATTTTCAATGTTATAAATTCTACTTTTATGATTATATTTTATCGAGAATATTCTTATGAGCATTTGATGATTTTCACAGTAGAAATTTCTGTTCTGATTTTTATATAATTCTAAACATTTTTGATACCATTATTTGTTAAACTTAATTAATTCATTAAAAATTTCATTCTTAACAGTGAATGGACTTCACAATAAAAATCTTCACTCTTATAAACACTATTTTTATATATTATTTTATTGATAATAACTCTTCTGAACATGCGTTGGATTTCTGGTTGAATATAAATACTTTATACTAACGTGATTAGTAAATATGTTGATTTTAAACTTTCTATTTTTTAAAATATTCCTTCAAAATTGGCTGCATTTCACAGTAAAATTTACGTTTTGATAAATATACTTATTTTTTTTAAATATTATTCTTAACACTTGCTGTATTTCGCAGTTAAATTTCTGTTTTGGTTAATGAGCATTATTCTTTTATGTTTTTGTTACAACAAGTTTTGTTATGTACACTTTTAGTTGAGTAAACTCAAATTAAACCATACAAACAGTGTACTAATGCTGTTAAAAATGTTTAACTTCTTTCAACAAACTCAGTTGTATATGTACATCATAAAATATCTATAACACATATTATAAGTTACATACAGGTTTCAGTACGTTAGAAAAAATGAGTAAGCTTTAATTTTTTATTTATTAAATGTATTCGATCAAGTTTTGTTTTCTCGGTTTTTAGTAGACATAGCTATTTTTTTATGTGTTAGTATTTTGTTTTCAAAATTATTTTTATGACTCACAACTTTTATATGTAAATTTGTCTCAAGTATTTAAAATCACACATTCCTACAAAAATGCTTCTTACAGTGTATTGTACTGAAACTTATTTCTCCCATGGAAAATATAAAACTGAGCTGCTTTTTTTTATAATTTAAGGTTTTTAAATTAATAGCTCGCTTAACAACAAATGTTTTCATTTAACAAACAGTTTTACACATTTTAATCACATTACAATTATTTATCAAAATTATAAATTTTAATCTTTCACCTGTCAAACAACTTATTCAAATTAATCATACAAACTCTGCATTGCACATGCTAATTAAAAATACATTAGTCTGTGTTGTATTAGTCTGGAAGTAGAATAATCCTTTTAACAGATATTCAATCTGTCAGAATTATCTACCATGTACAAATATCAGTTTGAAAATTTACATTAAAAAAAAAAATTAGTCATTTTAATTTACTAAATTTTTAAACACTTTCTTCTTTAGAATATATATTGTTTGAAAAATATCATATTATTATAAACACATATAAAACATTTACATAGTAACCTCAAAATAGTCTGTTTTGTAAATAATGTAAAACTATAATTTAAATCTATTTAGACCTTAGAAAATATAAAGACTTAAATAAATTAAAACCTTCTAAACAATTTTTTAACAACAAGATTTATTTAATTATCTTAAATTTTTAATTTTTTTTTTGTACGTTTTTTAAACTAAATTGTTGAAGTTAGTTTAAACTTTAAAACATTTCTATTGTATAACTGAAATTTTCAAAACACAAATAACTATACAAATTACTTATGTTTTTTCTGTTTACACGTGATAAGTAAATGTTTCAAATTATGGCATCAATCAATAATAGTTTTAACCTTTTGTCTTTCAAAAAAGATTTTTTTGTAGCGCTATCATTAGAAAAATTGTATAAAAACATATGAACAAAGTTACCCATATAAAAAACATGTGAAATAATTAACTTATTTTGCCTCATAACAAAACATTTAAGAAGTTTGGTAATGAAAAACAACTACTTTTACAGTAAATTGTTAACAAAAAAAACATCTTTTGATTTATTGTAGTGAAGCATGTACAATAACTTTATGTGCTAAAAGTAATAATGTTGAAAAACCAGTTATGACTGCACGTAAAGTTTGGACAAGTTTTGTTTTGTATATATATAAAACTTTTAAAGTGATGAAAATATTAGTTACAAATGACCAATTAGACTTTGATTTTTTTTATTTTTAGAAATTTAATCAACAAAATGCTTTCTAACAACTTCCATAGCTACAAAGTAGTGCGTTTAGCTGAGTTTAGGTTTTAACCACAAAAAATATTTTTTAAAATTACAAAGTCTAAAATATTAATTTTTAATAAATGCTCGACAAATTTTCAGATAAAAAGTTATAAAAAAACACAAAAAAAAAGTTGTATAGAATATTTTTTGTTTAATTAGTTTGTAAAAAAAAAATTTTATCTTGAATTAGACATACAGTAAGCGTACTTGAAAAAACTACATATTTTTGAACTTACCCGAATGTGTTTAAATACAATTACTTATGTACGTCAGCCATTAAAAAATAATTTAAACCTCCAAGCAACAAAAATATTTTCGCATGAATTATAAATGAGATTTTGTTTTGAGTCAAAAACATGCAAAAATATAAAATGTTTGATTTGAAATTTTAGGAAAAAATTTTTCCTCAGGGTTGCTAAATCTTTAGGCAAATTTTCTCCAAATTTTCAAACTTTCCTCCAGGTTTTTAAAAGTACATACTTTTGGGTCTATTTTAGTTTAAAGTTAAGTGTACAAGAAAATGTGTTAAATATTATAAAAACATTGGAAAGATACTGTGAAGCTATTTTAAATGTTGACTAAAAAGAAAATTTAATGCCCAAAAAAAGTATCTAAATGATTTTTTTTTGTGTCAAATCTAAATTTTACAACTTAACATCTTAAGCTTGTTGAAAATTCCAGGTTTTTTAGTTTTTTTTTTCAAAAATTCTCAAATTCCAGGATTTTCCAGGTTTCCAGGTTTTTTTGGGAACCCTACAAAGTACGTTGATTTAACATTTTATCGAATTGTTAAAGGCCACCTACATATGTTTTTAGTAGTTGAATTTGATCAACTATTATAAAAGAATGTGAAAATATTTGACTATGGCAAAAAGTTCTTTAAAACAAAATTGAAAACTTCTGTTTTAGTTATTGATTGAAACGAATCGTCTAAAATAAAAGTTTTTTATACCAAAACTAAAAGTATTAAAAAGCAACTAACTCATTTTGAGCGAAAAGAACTTTCTTATTATGAAAGGCTCTTTAATGTCGGAATTAGAAGCTAATAAGGATGAATCGGCTTTCCACACTCTGTGAATATAAATAATTTTTAAATATTGTTTGATATTTAAAACTTTTTATGGTGATTTAATTAAAGCCATACAGTTTATGGACTATACAATTATTACAAAATGTTAATAACATATACTTATTAAGTTACGACTTATTTTTCAATTGTGAAACTTTGTTTGTTTGATAATTTGAAAAACTATTTACTATCATACCCAGTCAATATTTTTTATTAACTTTAGTTTATTATACAACTCTATAACTTTACTTTTATGTTAACTTTAAGACATACAATTTAGTGAACTATAAAACTGATATTTTTCAAAATGTTTTGAAAAGATAAAAACTGAAAACTTTATTGAACATTTAAAATTTTCTAAATTCTAATTTTTTTGCTTATTAAATAAACTAGTTTTCACACATGGTATTCAATACTTTTATATTAAAATATATAATAAATTAGTTTAATCTAATTCTAAAATTACTTTTTTTTATTTTATAAGCTTGTATAAATTATAATTTGTAACGAATCTTCATGTTTATATTCTTAGGTAATCAGTATAAAACTTAAAAATAATCATTTTTTATGTTTACTACAATAAAACAGCAACTTAAACAACAATAAAGTTTTACTGGGACACAAATTAAAATTTTTACACTAATTAAAAAAAAACCTGACTACAATGTATTTCAAAATAAAGTGTTACATTTAAAAAAGCCTATTTTTTCAAAACAGTTTAAAATTTCCCTTGTACAAACAAACTTAACTACAATATTTAAATACTCTTTAAATTTTTTACGCTTTTGAATTCTCGAAAAGCTATAAAAACAACTATTGTTGAATTTAAAGTCTCACAATTATACTATTAACAGGGTTGCCACTCGTTTTTTCAAAAAGTTTTCCAGGTTTTTCAAATTTCTTCAAGGTTTTTAAAAGTACACATTTTTGGCTCTATTTATAGTTTAGAGTAAAGTTAAATGTAAGAAACTGTGTTAAATAGTATAAAAACATTGAAAAGATACTGTAAAGCTACTTTAAAAATGTTTTTTAATAAAAAATTATTGATGAATACAATTTTTTTTTATTTATACTATAGATATTTTAAGTTAAATCGAAATTTTAATACTAAACATGTAAAAATTGTTAAAATTCAAGGTTTTTTTAGTGATTTTTGATCGAAATTCCAGGTTTTTCCAGGTTTTTTTCAAAGTTTCTCAAACTCCAGGTTTTTTTGCCTAAATTGTCAAATTCCAGGTTTTTCGGGTTTCCAGGTAAAGTGGCAATCCTGTATAAAATGTTCTTATTAAATAACAAAAATAGCTCTAGCAATTATCAAAAAGCTAAAAATTACTTCATAAAAATATTATAGCTTTTAAATAAAATAGTTTTTGTAAATCAATTCTTTTAAATTACCATCATCTAAAAAGTATTATTATTAATAATATTACAATTTATTATATTAATAATATAATATTGTATATATGCTTGCAAAATAGAAAATTTCTCTTTTGATAAAATAAGAATACTTTTTGTGTAAAATTAGACAGTGTCATCTTATTAATAAGACATATGTTTATTGCTTGGATCAAGTATTATATCTTGCTTGATATAATATAACACTTTTGAGGTACAAAATAACTAAAAAGTTTAACAGTTAGGTTATTATTTAAACACCTAATCAAAAGAAAACAAACAAACTTTTTTTAATGACACGTTAAACTAAATACTTTTTTTATTATTTTGTTTTATTAGATTTTCATAAACTATTATGTTTTACAAAAGAATGTAAACTTAATACATATTAAAAATAGTTTATTTTAATCAAATCGCAACCAGCTTAAACAACTTACAAAACAAATAGTCAAAACTAAAGTTTAAACAAATACAAATAAATTTAATAAAAATACCGGTCAGCCTGGTTGTTAATGTTTCTCTGAATATTTTCGAGTTGCAAGCATTTGTCCATGCATATTTTATATTGCACAGTTGTTCTTCTTAGAGTGTCACTTGATTGCAGTAATTGCCTGGATGTATTAAAATAAAATTATATTATCAACCAAATTTATATTCAAAGTTAAACTAGACTATCAATTAATGATTAAATCGAAAGAACTTAAAAAATCATATTTAAAAGTTTTACTTTACTTAAAAACACTTAAAAATGTTAAAATTCTAATTTTACTAAAAGAATCATAAGGCGAAAACATAATAAATAAATGAAATGTAAAATCTGTAAACTAGATAGTATAATTTTTTTTCTTTTCAAGTAAAACGTTTAAAAACTTTCATACTTGTCAATATATATTTCGTTGTTAAAAAATTCTTGAAACTAAGATTTTGATTATTAACAATAAAATTAATTGGTGTTTTGTAAAGAATATCAAAAGTTAAAAATTCAACAAAAAAACAGTTAAAAATTTTCATTATCTAAATCAGGGTTTCCCAAGTGGGCTAAGTAAACATTACAAAAATTTGGGGGCCATGAGCAGCAAAAGGACCAAAAGGGGCATGAGTAGTGAAGGAGCCACAAGGCCATAATTTGAAACTTAACTAGATATTCTAGAGTTGATGATGAACAGCAAAAAAAATCTAAGTCGTTTTTAATGGTAGTTTTGAAACTTATAATAGATATTGTAGAAGAATATAAGGAAATTTAAGGGGCCATAAGTTGTAAAAGGGGGAGCCACAAGGCCATAATTTGAAACTTACACTAGATATTGTGGAATTGATGATGAAGACCAAAAAAATGGTCTTTGGCGTTTTTATGGTAATTTTTTGAGAAATATTGTTAGAGGGGGCCATAGCTTTTTTATTTTCTATAGAGGGGGCCTTTTGAAAAAAAGGTTAAGAAACCCTGATCTAAATCAATGTATAATTAAATACAAAGAAATTTAAAAAGTTATTTGTTTATCAATTTGTTTATCAGATAAATATTCGATTATTAAGTCCTAAAAGCCAGTCTGAGATATAGGAAAAAAAACTTTTGGTAAAATATTTATACCACATAGATTTTGTTATCATAAATAAAAACAAATGATTTTGAAGTATATAGAATTAGTTTCGAAATTTAAGAAAAAAATTTAGCTGAGCTTTGCAAATAAAAAAGCCTGAGTTGTCTTGAGTGCGTGGCAGCTTTAAAGTATAAAATTGTAACGCTTAAAAAAATTCTAAGAAATAAAAAATCCTTCTCACTTGTGCAGTTTGACGAAACCGGCTTCTGAGGGCACCGACCTCTCTATGACGTCACTGTTCCTTCTCGATTGTGACGTAATGTTTGTTACGTCATCGCTGTTGTTGTCGAGCAGGCTCTGCTGAAAATCGTCTGGACACTGGAAATTTATTTTATTTAAAAACTATTATATTTGGTGATATTTGAAAACTAAAATGGTAAAAAACAATTGGTGAATATTTAAAAAAAAAGAAAACAGTTGGTTGATATTAAAAAAAAGAAATAGTTGGTTGGTATTTAAAAAAAAAGAAATAGTTGGTTGATATTTATTATATTAATTAAATAAATAAGGGTATTGTTAATTTTTACCAATTGCAAGCTACAGAACATAAAATAACTTTGATAATGTTTTTATTTAATATTAAAATATTTAATATTATTTAAAATATAGTAATCATATTAAAGATTTATTGATGCTATAATAAGTCAGCGTTATTTTTTACACTCTGTGGAAAATGACTCATAACTTTTAAAAATGTTTAGTTAAATAAAAAAGAATAAAATGAAATTCTTTTTATATTATAGTTAAATCAAATAAACAAAGACTCACTTTACTAATAATAATGTTGATGAACTTTCTGTACGGGTGGGAGTAATTTACACAACTCGAAATTTGTTTGATCTCCTGTAAAATTAATTCTTAATTTATTAAACATACAAATTTTAAAAATGTATCTAATAGTATGTTAAAACAAATAAAAATAAAATAAATTGTATAAAATAGTATACTATTCAGAATATTTTAAACTTTTAAAATCTAAAATTTAAATGTAATAAATTTAATTTAAGAAGTCCACCTTTAAATCAAAACTTTTGAGATTTTTTTAAATACTGTAAATTGCACATAAAAAATAAATGTTATAAGCCCAAAACTTTAAACTAAACTAAAATTAAAGTTATGAAGTTTTTTAAGAAGTTTAAAAGTACATCTAAAGAATACATAATTAATCAACTAAACACTGAGTTTTTTAAATTAAATTTCAATAGACTTGCATAATTATTTAACTATATTTTACTATAATCATACATATTTTACAACTGTATTTAATTATAATAAATATATAAGACCATAACTATTTAACTACTAATACAACTAAATTTTTAACAAAAATCATCTATTTAGTAAAACATAAACAAATTTTTATAGAATTATAAAGTTATCTACATTAGCTTATTTAACTAAATTTAAAAAATACATAAAATATTTACAATAAGTATTACTCAGAACTATAAGATCATCAATGAATAAAATATTGCAGTATAAGTTACAACTTCAAATCTTTGTAGAATGAGTGACTACACAACTTTTTATAGTTTATAGGTTATTGAAAACATAAATATCTAGTCATTCCGTACTTAACTAGTCAACTGAACTTGATATTTTAACATCTAAACTTTTTTTCATTTGTAACAAATGACCTTAAATTACTGAACAAGTCTATTCAAATATTGGTTACTGTTACGGAAAAATACTTTTGTTTAGTTTTTAAAATAAAGCTTTACTTTTGAATAAAAATGGAAAACTAGTATTTTTTCAAATAACTATGAAACATTAAAAACATGATAAAACAGTAAGTATTTATTAAGAAATCAACTTGCTGTCAAAAACTTCAATTTAATCATTAAATTTTTTTCAAGGGTTTTATAAAAAATTTTTATACAATTGTAAGATAGCAAAAGAACTGAAACATATAAAACTACTGACTGAAATATAAAAAAGTGTATTATTTTAATCTGCTTTTTGTGTTTGTTTAATCTCCTTTACATAAACTTTTTGCACCACAACAAGTACATAGTTCTTGTTTAAGTGTAAAACACTCAATAATAATTTATAAACTTTAATAAAAAGACTTATTGATACATAAACATTTCACAATTGAAAAATTATCGATATAATTTATTTTTTCAGTACAGTCAAAGAAAATTACAGATTTTCATTGTCATACGTTAAACCACTTAACTAAACTTGAACCATGTTTAAAAATAGGTGTTTTAGCAATTTTTTTCAATATTTAACTAAAAACCTAAAAAGACAGTCATAATTACTATTTCTTAACTTTTAAACATTTTAAAGTAATTACTTAATTATTTTTGATAATTAACTTGATCAAACAAAAAGTAAGTCATAATAGTTCTCCAAAATTTGTTACAATCAAAATATTTTTGTATAAACTGAAACAAAAATATTACAATATCACAAATATTAAAACAAATCGACAGCAAGTAAATCCTCATAATTTTCAGTAGCAACTTGTTTCTCAGTTGACAGTTTGGAAAGTTTTAAAGCAAGAAATAATAACAATAAATGTAAATGAATTAGTAGTTATTTTTTAACGTTTGACAAGTTAAAAAAAACAAGTAATAAACATTTCTTATCAATTAATCTAGGTAACAAACATCTAATAAATCCTCATAACTCTTAGTAGCTTCCTTTCTTTCAGTGGACAACTTGGAAAGATTGTAGTAGAAAGTTATAAATGTTATGTCAATTTAGATTAAATACAACTAAATAATAAGTTTTGATAACGTTTAAAACAACACACAAAACATATTTAATTCTTTATAATTTTCAGTAGATTTCTCCTTCTCGGTTGACAGCTTGGAAAGTTTGAAGTTAAAAATAATAAATTTTATACTTAGTAAATATACAAAACTACTAAACAATTAAACAAACATCAATTAAAACATCAACTGAAAAAACAAACATCCAATAAATCCTCGTAATTTTCAGTGGCTTCCTGCTTTTCAGTGGACAACTTGGAAAGTTTGAAGTAGTTCCTGTTTGTTTCCATGGCAACGTGCGAACAGCGCCACCAATTTCTGGGGACCTCCACCAACCCGTAACCTAGCAACAGGATGAGTAGGAACAACCCCCATGTGTTGGAACATGTTATTATGAGAATTTTCAGTTGGGAGCTGTGAAAAAATATTTCAGTGATAATTAATTTAATTAGGCATTATACTTTGTTACATTTTGATAGAACATTAATTAATTAGTAACTGTTTTAAACTATTGTGTTCTTGTTGTAATTAATCAATTTTATTACTTATTAAACTGTCAAAACAAGCTAATAAAAAGTTTAATTTGCTACTGTGTAATAAAAACCACTTAATTTAAAAAAATTAAGGACATATATAGAACATGTTTTATCTGAACCAATGAAAACTAAAAAAATAATTCAATCGAAACAAACATGTCAAAGTGAATGTTGGGAGAAGCAATGATGTAGATGAGAAGACAGCAGAAAAGAACGAAGTAGCTGGCGTAATAAATCCCGTTTTCAACAACTGCCCGTTTCATTTTGCC
Organism: Thalia democratica; assembly: GCF_965202585.1. NCBI lineage: Eukaryota > Metazoa > Chordata > Thaliacea > Salpida > Salpidae > Thalia > Thalia democratica. The sequence continues at coordinate 10,544 of NW_028139464.1, forward strand.
TGTTGTAATTTTTGCCTTTTGTATTTCATATAAAGGTTTTATATAAAGTTATTTAGTAAAAATTACAATGCTACAGTCTTGATACGTTTTGTTAAGAAAACTACATAACATACTCAACTTCATACAACCATCTTTTCAGCTTACTCGTACTATGGTTTTCATAAACAAAACATTTTCTGAGATAATAAACATGTTTGCACGCAAGCAATGACAACTGTTTTTTAAATGTTTTGTTCTAATATCTTATTTAAATACGATAAATTTATAAAGCTTTTCGTCTGGAAACCTAAACTGGTAATAATTTAATTAATACTAAAAGTCTTAAATACAAGTATTTACTAATTACTTAAATATTTCTCTATTTTAAATAACATATTACAAAACAATCAAACTGACCAGGAATGGTGAAGTCTCCAGCACAAACATAAGACTGTATGAAAGGTAACACCAACCTAAAATTAAAATATGAATTAAAAATATATATTATGTTTTTAGTACGAAGATAATAATTATGAAAAATTTACTAAAAAGACTGTATGAAAGATAACACAAACCTGTAATTTAAATATTAAATTTAAAAAAAAATTAATTTTGTATTAAGAATGATTACTTTTTTAATTCAACAACTTAATTTTAAATCCTTTTACCTAAAAATAATTTAAATATTGAAAAACTGAGTACTTAAACAAAATCTAAAATGTAATTACATTTCAATTGCTAACTTAGGAGTTTTTTATTGTCCGACTTATATCGTCAATGAAAACGAAGCATTTTAAAAAAGTAGTGAAAACTATTTAATCCGATACTTTAAGAAAAATCATAATCAACTTATAAGAAAATGTAACTACTAAGTAATGAAGTGTTTTTTTGACCATATCAATCTAAAAACTCTATGATTGACATGTATTCACATTTAGTAATTTACACCTAAGCTTAAACAAACCTTATACGTGTCACCTCTAGTTGATTATACTAAAACTGGTAACAAAAACAAGATTACTTATTAACAACTCATTACAACATGCAACTCTGATCAAATAAGTGACAGAAAAGTTTTAATCGATTAAATGGACACTCGATACAAATTCACATCAGTTTACATTGAAAGCATGCAACCGACCAAGTGAGAAACTGGGATGTCCAGTAGACCAGTATCCACATTGTTGGCAGCGTGTTTTCAGGAACGTAGCTCCACGGCTTCACACAACTCGACACGAAGTCAGCAGAAGTTGTTTCTGTTAATTAACATAGTTAAAAATTTAGATTGGAACAAAGTAGCACCACTGTCAGAGTTAAAAACAAGAACAATAGATAAAGGTCAAAATTTTTGTTGTTTCTGTTATCAGACTGATACGAAAATAATTGTAATGATTTGTATCAAAGTCAGATTTTAAAGTCTTACTTGAGTCACTAGTTGAAACAAATCAACAAAAATAAACATATGTTTTACCAAAAGCTTGCCACGTTAAAAGCAGGGGTTGTTTCTGTTAATAAGCGTATAGAGTAGTTACATCGACATAATTTTAGATATTTCAGTAGCTTAATAAATATTTTTTTAATTAACAACAATTATAACTTAATATTGAAATTGCAGCTTTTTCAGGTGAATAAACATGCTGTTTATAACGATGAACATGTAGACCAGGGATAACCCAATCTTTTTTTCAAAAGCCCCCCTTTATAGAAATTAAAGACTTAGGCCCCCTCTAACAACATTTCTCAAAAAACTACAATAAAAAAGCTAAAAACCTTATCTTTTTGCTCTTCATCATCAACTCCGGAATATCTAGTGTAAGTTTCAAATTATAAATTGATTTTTTTTAACGAACTGGGAGATGATAAAAAAACAAGCCCTTTTAGCAAAAAATTTTTTTTTTATTTATAAGGTCCAATAAAGATAAGCATAAAGATTTTCAACTTGTTCGCACAAAATATTTGAAGTTTTAAATATACTGTACATGTTAAAGTTAAACATAAAAAATACTATAAATACTCTTTTGTTGTTGTAAACAAAAAAATTGACAAATATCCTAAAATTAACACTTAACATACTTAAACTATTATCGTACTCGAAAATTTTTAGGTGGCAAGTTTTCTTTTGTGATAATTAAAACTACATGCAAATCAGACTTTTTTTTTTCAAACGTAGTATATAAAACATTTTATAACAAACAACTTTTCATTAATGTTTGAAAACAATACTTGAAGTTTCTTATACATGCACAGCACATATTCTTCAAGCATATAAACGTTTGTGTAATTGTGTAAATCAGCAACATTAATATATCTTCTATTGTTTACTTTTGTAGACTGAAAAAAAAATTTTTTTAATTATAGTTGTCGTTTATTGAGATTAAGGTTTATAGTAAAACTTATTTATAAAACTTTTAATTAGATAGACAGTTTGTACTATATTTTAAGTAGCGAAAATGCCTATAATAAATTTCGCTTTTTGATAATAAAACTTTATAAAAATTTTTAAATAGGATATTTTATTTGTGTAACTGATAAAAAAATTAGTACAATCAAGCTTTAAACTATTTGGTATAAATAAGAAAACAGAATTTCTTGTATTTTTAAAACATTGACAATAGATGTACTAGTATAAGTTTTAGATATAAATCTTTATACTTTTATTAAACTAAATTATTCATCTAGATCCAAATTACTCAACTATCCTCTTTTTCAAAACAGATTCATTGTACAATAACATCTGAAGTCTAAATTAACAGGAAATTTTAATAAATTTTCACACAAATATTTTTTATTATAACAATAAACTATAACACTTGAAAACAAACTTGCACAAGCTTTCTGAAACAACTCAAAAAAAAAATAAATAAAAATTTTATATGACAAAAGTGTAAAATCCACATGACATTAAAAACGGTAATCACTTGTTCAAAATTTTTAATACAACACTTTTTGATTTATTTTAACGAGCCAGTGTAAAACAACTCAAGCTAGTGTTTACAAAAGTGAAGTGACAAAATCATTCAAAAATTTCGAATTGTCATGACTACCGTGCATGCAAGCGTTATGACGTCATACCGTGTTGAAAGTTTGTTGTTGATGACAAAGTTGAAGGTACAATAGTAGAAGTTGCGTTTACAGTCGTTGCGTTTGTCACTGATTCTACTACAAAATGACTTTATGTAACAAAAAAAAGTTGAATTATTAAAAAGCATAAATAGAAGTTTCAAAGTGTAGAAGTTTCATATTTAGAAGTTTTAGTATTTTAGTAATAATATGTTTGTTTCAGTTGAGCGGCCTTGATCTGAGGTACTTTTAAAATGATTGATTAAGAACTGAATACTAAAAAAAGTATTGTGTACTCCGAATCGATTACTAAAATTATTAAGTTTGAACTAACAATTTAGGAGCATAAAACTATTACTTACAAAAGCATTAATATTTTATAAACATTAGTATCAATTTAGTTTCAAAAGAAAAACCATAAATGAATATGACAAAACTTAACATTTTACAAAGTACAAACAACTATTCACTTAAAAAATTAAAATAACTATCAGGTTAACTAGTTCAATTAGTTCACTGGTTCAAAGAAGGTTAAATAAAATTTCTAGCACATTATTTTTTTAACTTAAAACTTTAAGTAGCAGTATTAAAAATAACAAGAAGTCTTTTAAGCAATTGAAAACAATTAATTCAAAAAATCATTATATAATAAAAAAACTAAAAAAATAATGCAACAAAAACTTAAGGCAACTTCATACATATCTAGTAGACACACAGATATATTCTTACCTCTCTTAAGGTCAGAGGAATTTGTGGAAGTGTTTGTCTGATGGTCTAGTTTCTCCTTCTCAATACACTCCCGATAGAAAGTCTGCAAAGTTCGTTATATTTCTAAAACACCTTTGAACGTAAGCTATACAGCACACACTGTATAAATGTGTACATTTCAATTGATATTAAACTACTTAGAAGGTTAGAAAGGTTTTTTCAATAAAGTTGTAACACTTTTATTCGTATACTTAAGATAACTGTTTACAATTGCAGAAAGCTAAAGTTAAAAACATCATTGAATAGATTGTTAGAATGTACATAGATTCTAATGGATTTAATCTAGTCTAGTTTTTTTTATAAATTATACTATGAAAAACTCTGAAAAGATGGAGCATAACAAGTTATTTTTCTTTATTTCTTGTTTGTTTATGTTCTTAACATAAAACATTTTGGTATGAAGTGTTATAATTTGTTGAAATATAATTCCTTAATTTTGCATTAATTAAGAAAAAAAATATTTTATACATGTCTTGTTAAACAGTATGTATTACAACTTTTTTCTAAAAACTAAAAACTGGGTTTTTTCTGTAATATACTACCTAAGAAATATTTTAAACCAATAGTTTTCTTTAAACTAAACCATGTTGTGAAAGTATTTTTTTCAATATTTAGAACTAGAACTTTTATATTTTTCATTAATAGCTACTTTGTAAAAAATGACTAACATTTTTAAAAACTATAGTTATTTTTAAAAAATCTAAAACACTTTTAGTTTGCTGATTTTTTTAAAGCTGTGTAAGTTTTTTCAAATTGAATTTTTACATTTATAATAAATTATTAAAAGATAAAATTCCAAAAAAAAAAGTTTTCAGGATTTTAAGGAACTAAAATGTTATAAGTATTTATTATAATTACTACATAGCAAACAAGAAAAGACATTAAACTTATACATTTTTCATTTTTAATTTAAGTTTGTTACTTTTATAAAACACCTTTGAATGTAAAATATTCACTGTATAAATTTTGTAATTGAATCATTATCAAACAACTTAAAATGTCAGAAAATTATTTCAATACAGTTTTTTCTAGCTTAACTAGCGTACTTAAAATAACTATTAAAAATTATAGAAGCTGGAATTGAAAACACTTTTGAATGTATTCTTAAATTTCATACATTTCAATGTATTTACTATAGGCTAATTTTGTTTACAATGTTTAATAGTTATAAAAGGACCAACCCTGAAAGAATAGATTGTTACAAATTGTTTTTATTTTTATTACATTGATAATGTCAAATAAATGTTGAAAGATTTGTGAGTAAATATTCTGGTTGGTATTTAAGGGCATAGGGGGAATCCAACATTTTTTTCACTAAAAATAACATATGATCTTATACGAAAGCTTGATGTACAATCTACAAGCTAGTTTTTATAGAATTAAAAAATAACTTTTACCTTTGAAATATTGTAACTTTAATATAACTTTTCCGATACAAACGTATGGACCGCAAATTTTTCAGGGTCAATTTTCTCAGAAATTTTAAAATTCACTAAAAATTCATCTCCTCCTTCATTTTTGAGCTAGAGACCTCAAATTTTCAGGAAACGTTCCTTTTATAGTTTAAAAGACTTTGAATGTTGGAATTTCAAAAATATTGAAAAATAAAAATTTTAGATAAAAAAAACAAAAAAAGTAGGTGGATTTTTTTAATAAAAATTTTATTTTTCAAAAATAAAAAAAATCCTGCATTAAATCTCTTTAAAATTTAATAATACACTTTCTGTGAAAATTTGAAGAAGGTTGGTTGAAAAATGAAGGAGTAGATAGATTTATAGTGAAATATACTTTTTTTGCGTTCTTAGTTTGCGCCTTCCATAAGGTACCTATCGAAGTCACCAACTTTGATAATTTCTCATATCTTGAAATTTTTTTTAATTTTTTCAAGTGGTTAAAAATGACTGATAGCTCAGACATAGCTCTATAAAATAAGACCAACTTGTAAAAAACAAGGTGGACCCCCCTCCTATGCCCTTAATTTGACAGCTTATTTCTGAGCTATATAGCTTTAATGATTACTTTCTAATAAGATCTCTTGCTTAAACTCTAGAACTTTGGTTATAAGTATCAAAATTTGTTGAAATCATTTATTTATTGCTATTTTCATTATGAGCATTTATTTTTTAAAACAACTTGTGCTATACCTTTCTTGTTTAACAGCATTATTACGTTTATGTTTTAGATAATATTTACTTTTTAATATGTATGATTAATTTCTAATATATTCTTAATCAAACTAACAGAAGAGACATCTAGTGGCAGGATGAACACAATTATCATGCTGAAGTACCAGGCGACCAGCGTTGCCACGGTGACCATTGCATGCTGCTTCTTAATCTGACCGTAGGAGTGCAGCAACAACAACGCTGCCAAAAACACCACTAGAAGCTCTAACACCAGCGGTCCAAACATATTTTGATTAATTGCTTATTTGTTACTAACTGATATTCTGTTTAAAATTAATAGATTTTTTTGCTGTTTATGTTTAGAAAAATGCATATTTGGCTAACAAAATATATTAACTCTATCAGCAGTTTAAACAGGAGCAGCCCAAACAAATTTTTATTTATACAAGGTATCAGTTTATGAGCTCTTTCAGATGGATATTTTTTTGTTTATTTTAACTTTAAAGTTTGCAATTTTAAAAGAAAAAGTTCTTTTTGAGAAAATCACAGATTCTAACAAAATTGTTCAAAACATTTTATTTGATTATATATTATTATTATTATGAATTTATGAGCTGTTTTGATTTCTAGATTCACTTACTCTTTCTATTAAACTCTAAAAAAAATTGATAAACAAGAAGCTCCACAAGTGGTACAAACATAATTTTCATTTAATTTATTTCCTTATAAAATTTACTTGTGCACTATTTTGTATTATCAACTAGTTTTTGTACTTAATTTAATTTTCTTGTAATCACTCAAAATAAATACTGTGCAATTTTCCTTATCTTAGCTTTAAATCTGCAATCTCTGGAAAAGAAAAGTACAAATTTGTTAATAAAAAAGTTAATTATTTTACTATTATTATAACTATATGGTTTAAAACAATACAACTACACTAAAGCTTAATGTAAAAAAAAAATATAAGTTAATAACAATTTTAAAATGGAATAGAGAAGTATATTTTGAAAACAATTTAATTAATCTTTTGATTTTTGTGCACTGTAACATGAGAACAACTTTTGTATCATTGATTTGTGTAAAAGTGTTGAAAAACAGTAATGATTTAAAAAAAATATATATAAAATTTTCTAGAATTTTATATAACAGATTTAAAACTTATCATTACATAAATAAGTACCAAGTATGACTTTCAAAAAGTAATTTTAGTTAAGACTGACCAAACTGAAAAAAAAATGCAATTCCTAAAGTTATAAAAGTTTAAAAGTTCTTTTTTTGTTGTACAACAAAAATTAGTGTTACTCTTTGGTTTTATTTTTCAAAAGTTGTGATTGACTTAATAAAAACACATTTCAAACATCTGTTGAACAATTTTTTTTTTAGATTATTTTGTTGATATAATACTGTCTACAATGGTATTATGTTAGCTGATTAAAGTCATAGAGCAGTGTTTCCCAAAGTGGATGATATTAGTAAGTTGGGGGCATTAATTTGTAAAGGGGGTAAAAGGGGGCAATTTTAAAATTTTGAAACCAATGCAATACATTCTTGAGTTTCAGATAAAGAGCAAAAAAAAGGTCTTAGGTGTTTTTTTTAGTAAGTCTGTAAGTTATACTAAATATTTGTAGAGAAAAAAAATGTCTTAGTGAGTGTTTTAAATGTTAGCTTATGCTTTTTGAGTATTTTTGTTGGAGAGGTTAATAGCTTTTTTCATTTCTTTATAGGGGGCAATTTGAAAAAAAGTTTTTAAAACCCTACCATAAAGGGTCCACTTTATTTTTTTACAAGTCAACTTTATTTTTGCAGAATTTATATATATATATATATATATTATAGTTTATATAGTTAAAGATATATATATATAGCTAAGGTGTCAGATACTTTTTATTATTTTAAAATATTCAATGTAACTATTAGACATAAGGGATAAAATTCAGTCTCTTCATAAGGTTACTTATGGAAGACCAAAAATTTAATGGCAAAAAATATCTAACTAAAAGTATTGTCTTCTAATTAAACTCGAAATCAATCTATTTTGAACTATTATTTAAGTAAATTAACAATATTTGAATGTCACTTTTGGAAAAACATACTGTTTCCTTTTTTTTATTTTTAATGTTTGCTTTTAACTATTTCATAACTTAAACACTAGAAGGGTTTTTTAACACAAGAATTTTTCCAAAAAATTTGAGGTAGGTGGCTTAAAATTTAAAAACTAATAAATTTTTAGCTACTTTATATTAAATCTGAAATAATTTCTAAATTGCAATTCATGTTTTAAAAAGCTTACTTTCAAAAAACGCATTGACAAAATAGTTTTTCTTAATAATTGACTTGTAGTATATATTCTAAGTTACATAAATAAAAAAGTATTAATTCTGTTATAATTTGTTCCTAAAATCCCTTTTGAACTAGTAATGAAAACTTATCAACTCCTAAATCAAATTACTCTACTTGAAAATACTTATTTTTATTTTATATCATTAAAACTATTTTCATGGACTATTCAAACTTTTCAGTTAGCTAAAAACATCAAAAGCATACTTTCTAAACTTTGTACAATTTTTATACAAAATACAAATTTTGTTCTGTTTTTACTGGTTATTATGATCCCAGATATATATTTACAACAAAATGAAATTATAGTCTTAGAGATGCTTTTTTTTTATTCTACATTATGTCTTTCAGTTTAAGTAGCCTAGACTTTGATGTCTGGATCCATTGTATTGACAATAAACTTGCAATATAATAAAAATACATACATTGAATTTTATAGTTTTTTAATCAGGGACTTAGAAGAAACTATCTTTAGTGACTTATTTGAAGGTTTTCACTGTGAAACCCTTAACAGTATTTAGGTTTTCAATTCTATTCTGATTAAAAAAAAAGTTTACTATTTTCACTTTTTTTCAACCCAAGTTTTAGTACTAAGCTTATTTTTGAAGTTTGATTTTTTGATTTAATGTCAACTACAGTATTTTAATTTGAAAAATTTTAGATGTTATAGTAATTAAGTATCTTAAAAGCCCCAAAATATTCTATAGAAAAATTTGATTTTTTTTCTTTTATGTTTTTGAACTTTTTGCCATTGCTGTAGGAACAATTAGTAATTTACTTCTTTTAATAGTAATTAATACTAATAACAAAATAATGCTTAAAGATTGTATCTTTACTTAGAGTTGTTAACTTGATGATATTTGTAATAAGATACACAAAATGTTTCATTGATTATTATTTATTTATAAAACTTATGATGCATTTGGAGTAATTTCCCTAAAATGTAAATAAAACAAAAGTATGTACACAATGGACTATTTAGTAAAAGTTTTTTGCAGTTTAAATAATTTTAAGTCAGAGTTTTAAAATAAATTTCAATACATATTTAAAGATCCATCAAACGTGTTGTTTTATAATACAAAAAAAAAAAGCTAACTGTAAATATTAAGTAACAGGAGGATATATAAAAAATCAAAACAAAAATAAACTAATATTTAATAAAAGTACATAAAGAATGTTTTAAAACAGTTGAACTCAGTTCAAATGTTCATATCAGTTTTATAAATAAACAGAATGTAATAGTAGTAAACATTTACAAAATTATTCAGTTCTATGTAGTTTATTAGAAGTAAAGTTTAGATTTGTTTTAGTTGTTTAGATTTATATACTTAATACGTTATAAAGAGTTTTATTGTGATTTAGCACAGGTATTTAAATTTATAACTGAAGAGTTCTACAGAGCGAAAAATTGTTTTATTATTAGAATCTGTCATTATAAAGTCTCCTCAATAGTGTTCGTTTTTTTTTACATTTTGGTATTTAAATTGAAAACTTATATTGTTTAATTTGAAATTGAAAGTTAAGCATTATAATGAATTCAGAGTACCAAAGATTTTAAACGCTTAGCTGCAAGAAAAAAAATTAAAGTAGCAAAACTAAATCTTATTACAATTTAAGAATGAAATAGATTATAACATTGTTAAAGTTTAGTTTTTTCTTTTAAGTTATATAATATAACTATAATTTTTTATCAAAGTTTGCAAAGTTTGACTTTCAACTTTATTTTTCAGCTCTAAATTAATTTACTTTTCCTCTATTGCTAAAATACAAAATAAAGCTTTAAGTCTTGATTCTAGTATGTTTTATAAAGAATTTTCTGTCTGCCTTAATATTTTTATTTTATTTTTTAATCTTTTTATGGATAAAAACTGTTTAGTAACCAACAGTCAAGTTTCGCGAATCTACGCACAGCAAAAGTGTGTGGCTAAATGAAAGAACGTAATTAAACGAGAGATAGCAAGTATACCTACAATATTGGCTATTTTCTTATGGTGCAATTGCTTAAATACAGCTCGGGGACTTTCCACTTTTTTTTTTGTTTACAAATAAGTTTTGACTCAAATTGTACCACGTACATATCTGTGAAAAGTTTTTTAAGAGAAATTATCTATGTATACTATTTTTTTTTAAATAGCTTCTTTTCCACCAAATGTTAAAAAATCATGTTTTGCAATATTATGCAGTTTGTTCTTAAATGGGCAAGGAACCATTTAGCTATAAATAAGAGATTTATTGAGTTGAAACGAAAATTGTTTCTTTAGATAAATATTTTTTAATTATTTTTTTGTTAACCTTACTTTGCTTTGTTCTCAAGAGTCGTCATATTTTTCCTAATTTCTAATATTATAATAATATATACAAGTACACCCTATTGTAAATTTCAAAAACTTCAATTTTCTAACGGTCACTGTAGCAAAAATATTTTTTATTTAAACTTGTTTTAGCACACTTAAAAACCAGCGGGCTTATTGTTATATCGGGGATTGTTTCATCTTGTTATTTATTTATTATATAAGTAGAAAAAAAAAACATTGTGTTAGGGTGAATTGTTTGTAAAAATTATCACTAGAGAAATACAGTTGGTTGCGAAAAGACCAATGTTTATTACTTATTAAGCCGTTTCTGGTATGTATATTTTAAAACTTATCCAGTGAGTATCACTGCAATTACTGGTTTTATTTTTATACCGGGGTTTGAAATAAGTTGTATTTGTAATTTTTTTGGTTTCGCTACAACTTGCGGACTTATTTGAAGTTCAGAGTGAGTGTTATGTGTATTTTCAATCTTATATTATTAAAAACAAAATTAATTGAGGCTAGGTGTTTTATTTTGTTCGGTAGGCGTCTCTACTTAACAGTTATATCAGGATGATAGGTTGTTGTTATTATTTGTGAAACTGTAGTTTGACCGTTGGTTATTTTTAATTTATCGGCTTAGCGTTGAGAAAACAAGTTGCCAAACCCAAATTTAGAAATAAACTTTAATAAAATTTTTGAAGTATTTTGTTTAAACTCTTTTCTAACTTCAGGTATTAGTTTTTATTGATAAATTGATATAATAAGTATTTTTACAACTTACTTTATTAGTTTCTGTTGCTACAAGTAAGTTCAGCCGCACCAGGTTAGCAGTCGGTTCAATTTTTAAAAGTGTTAATTTTTGAGTTGTTTTTATTTTGTTGATTTTTTCATTCGAACCAGGCAGATACAAGATCACAAATCACGTGATCAAAAATAAGTTGTAACTGCATCAGACAGATTTAACTTTGTTGTTGATTAACAAATGTATTAAGTAAATACCAAATAATAAATTTATTTATATTTATTAATACCAGACAGGTCCAGTCGCTCATCCTTGTCGTCGTCATGCAGTCGCTTTCCTTCCCCGTTTCCAAGCAACGAGCCTGCGAGCTCAACTCGGCCTGCTTCACCAACAACTGCACGCTTGTGACGTCACAGTACGGTGACGACATGACGTCACATTATACAGGTGACAATATGACGTCACTGTCGGTCACCGAGCCGCCGGTTGAAGACGTCGACCAGACGACGTACGACCTCACAAGTGAGTTTTAGTTTTGTTTATAATTTTATGTTTATTAATAAAAGTTAAATATCTGAAGATTTTAAATGAGGTCCCAAGCAAAAACTTTTGTTTTGGTTGTTTTATTTTGTTTGTTTTGAAAACCATAAGTAATTTTATCTTGTACAAAAGTTTTAATATTTTTTATAAGTAAAAAACTGTTTTTAGTTTTTGATTAAGAGTTCTCGGTTCAAATATGATATAAAAACATTTTAGTTGATTTTTGGAATCTACAGCTGTTTCTTTTTTGACTTAAAGTTTATTTAATGGATTTGAAACAGACAAAATTTCAATGAAGAGCGTGCAAATTTTCATATTTGAAAAACTATATCACTTCTTCAATTATACCTCCTAATCAGGCTGAGAAGGATTTTATTAATTTTTCTTTTTTCCTAACTAATTCTCAAAATCGTTCCCTGGGCAGAAAAAAAAAGACATATTTTTTACTGTCATAACAAAAATAAAAATATCAGTGTAAATGAGTTTTATCAAAAAATCAATAACTATCAAAAATTTTGAAATCACCCCCATGCTAGCTATTGTCCCTAACTTACTAATATAACTCATAACGGGCGATATCATTCCCTTTGAGAAACCTTGATTTTAATAAAAATTTATAATGAAAATTGATTAGCTTAATTAAGATGATTCGAGCAAAACGGTTTTTGAGGAGTCTAGGTTACTTTTTAAATTAATGTTTAGTTGAATTTTTCAGAGTAAAAAGGTATGTTGATGAATCAAAGTTACAGTGTGTAAAAATATACTTTTAATTTTTTTTTTCTGGTCATTAAAAACCTTGTAGTTTCGAAAATTATTTGTTTTAAGCTTTAACATAAGCTTAAAAATAACGACAATTCAGAAACAGTTAAACTTGTTCATACAAACAAAGATCAAACCGAATATCAAAAGCTGTTTGTTAAAACTGCATTAAAAATTATTTCTTAATTTCACCATCCGATGGCTTGCAGACGGCGAAATATATTGAAATTGTCACCACAGCCTGGTTAAACAGATCATTTGTTTATTCGAGTTGCAAAACATCCGTCTCACACGTTTACATTGAAGTAACTTTGCTAGTTGATTGAAAACTTTTTAAAACTTACTGTAAAATAAAAAAATTCAAAAAGTTCTATAGCTTGCAAACGTCAATTTTTTATGACACTTATGTACTTTGAAGCTTTTTTGTGCTTTTTGTTATAAATTAAGTACATAGTTTCAGCTTTTAAAGTCAAACTTTACTCTAAACTTGCAAAAGGAAGTATACAATCTCTTTTGGTAAGTTAAACAGATTAGATTTCTCTGGTTTATACCAAAAATAAAATAACAATTTTGAGTCGATCATTATCATTAAGTTTGTGATTGCGCTCTGAACTACAACGGTATCCATCAAATCTATAATACAATTCCAGGGTTTCCACGCGAAATTTTGCAAATTCAGCCTGACTTTTATCTTCCTCC
>NW_028139464.1:23950-72685 GCF_965202585.1 Thalia democratica
ATCTAATGTAAATTTTAAATGTCTAGGTTTACCAGTTTTACATGGATTACTACATCCTTTTGTTTATAGCAGGAATTGAAATACTATAATTTATCTAATGTAAATTTAAAATGTCTAGGTTTACCAGTTTTACATGGACTACTACATCCTGATCCTGATAGCAGGAATTGAAATACTATAATTTATCTAATGTAAACTTAAAATGTCTAGGTTTACCAGTTTTACATGGACTACTACATCCTGATCCTGATAGCAGGGATCGGTTTCTCTTCCTTCGCAATTCTACCGATTGGTATGGAGTTGGCGGCCGAATGCACTTATCCGGTTGGCATCGCCACAACCAGCGGGCTCATTGTTATATCGGGGTTGGTTTCATCTTGTTATTTATTATAAATAGAAAAAATGTTGTGTTAGGGCGAATTGTTTGTAAAAATTGTCACTAGAGAAATACAGCTGGCTACGAAAAGACCGCTGCTTATTGGTTATTAAACAGTTTTTTGGTATGTATATTTTAAACTTATCTGGTGGGTATCGCTACAACCAGTTGTCTTATTGTTATATGTATTGAATATTATTAGGATATATATAGTGTATTTTATTTGTAATTTTTTGGGTATCGCTACAACTTGCGGACTTATTATAAGTTCGGGGTGAGTGTTATATGTATTTTCAATCTTATATTATTAAAAAGAAAATCAAATTGAGGTTAGGTGTTTTATTTTGTTCGGTAGGCGTCTCTACTTAAACAGTTATATCAGGGTAATAAGTTGTTGTTATTATTTGTGAAACTGTCGTTTAACCAATAATTTTTTAAAAATTTGTCCGCTTAGCGTTGAGAAAACAAGTTGCCAAAACTAAACATAGAAATAAACTTCAATAAAATTTTTTGAAATATTTTGTTTAAATTCATTGTCATGAAGTTTTTGTTTGAAATGTTTTCTAACACAAGACAATGATAAGTTTTTATTGATAAACTGGTAAGTATTTTTATAAATTATTTATTTTACTAGTTTCTGTTGCTACCAGTAAGTTCAGCCGCACTAGGTTAGCAGTCGGTTCAATTTTTAAAAGTGTTAATTTTTGAGTTGTTTTTATTTTGTTGATATTTTCATTCAAACCAGGCAGATACAAGATCACAAATCACGTGATCAAAAATAAGTTGTAATTGCTTCAGACAGGTTCAACTTTGTTGTTGTTCATTACAATCGTATTAAGTAAATAACAAATAATAAATTTATTTATGTTTTTAATACCAGACAGGTCCAGTCGCTCATCCTTGTCGTCGTCATGCAATCGCTTTCCTTCCCCGTTTCCAAGCAACGAGCCTGCGAGCTCAACTCGGCCTGCTTCACCAACAACTGCACGCTTTTGACGTCACAGTACGGTGACGATATGACGTCACAACACAATATGACGTCACTGTCGGTCACCGAGCCGCCGGTCGAAGACGATGACCAGACGACGTACGACCTCACGAGTGAGTTTTAGTTTTGTTTATAATTTTATATTTATTAATAAAAGTTAAATATCTGAAGATTTTAATTTTAAAAGAGGTCACAAGCAAAAATTCATTGGGTTTTTTGTTTTTTTTATTTTGTTTGTTTTTTAAACAATTTATCTTGTAAAAAAGTTTGAATGTTTTTTAAAATAAAAAACTAGTTTAAGTTTTTGATTAAGATTTCTCGTTTCAATAAGATATAAAAACATTTTTAGTTGATTTTTGAAATCTACAGCTATTTCTTAATATAACAACTTTTACTGAACTTGAAACAAGCAAAATTTCAATAAAGAGCGTGCAAACTTTCATATTTGAAAAACTATACCACTTCTTCAATTATACCTCCTAATCAGGCTGAGAAGGATTTTATTAATTTTACTGTTTTCCTAACTAATTCTCAAAATCGTTCCCTGGGCAGAAAAAATATCTTTACTATCTTTACTGTCATAAAACCAATTAAATTTCTAGTGTAAATGAGTTTTATCAAAAAATCAAAAACTATCAATAACTTTTTAATCACCACCAGACTGGCTATTGTCCCTAACTTGCTAATTTGGCTCATAACGGGCGATATAGAGAAACATTGATTTAAAAATATATTTATAATGAAAAATAAAGGAAGCTGTGTAATATAAAAACACTTTTCTTCCACAGACTCCATGTACTTTTGCTCTGCGTGGATCGGCGCGATATTCCTGGTGCTGGTGATTTTCTTCAAACCCGAGTACAAGAGGATGCGCGCAGAGGCTCAACATTCGAAACGCGCGGGAGGAGTTTCGAATGAGGGGAGTTTTTCCTCGGATGACGAAGCAAAGTTATAGTATATTTTTTTTTCTCATAAACTAGCCTGCCTTTCTCTTTTGATTAACAAAATATTTTAAATGAAAACATTTTCCAGAAGTCTAGATAACCTTTAAATTTATGTTTAGTTGAAATTTATTTGATTTAAAAGGTTTTTTGATGAACAAAGTTTTAGTATTTTTAATATATTTTACAAGTTATTTTTTTTTACAAATTGGTTCTTCATTTTGTTTGACTAATTGCTTCAAATAATTATCTTCTTAACATAACAAAATTTATTGAATGCTTAAATGATAAAACTTTATAACCTATACGAACGCAAAAGCTAGCCTGTCCTTATTTTTTAGATCATTTCGTCTTTTTGTTTAACCTTAAATTTTTTGAGAAAATCAAAAGTTTTTAGAAAATTATAAAGAAAAAAATGTAAATGTTATGAATCAAAGTAAAGACTAGTTTATTTGATTTTTTATAAATAGTTATAGTATTTAATTTCCATTTTTATATGAAAACATAGCGTGTACTATTTTTAAATTAATCGTGTTTCACTGACCCTTTTTAAACAAAAAAATTTTCGAAAAGTCTAAATAAGCTCGTTAATTTGAGTTTTGTTTCCTTTTAAAAAAGTTTTTAGCCTGTTTTGTATTTATTCGTATTTAACTATAAATAAAAAAAATCTTAGAAGTACAAATTAAAGTTAAGTTTACAATGCTTATTACAAAGTAAAGAATAGCTTATTTAAATTTGAATCATTAATTAAGATATACTTAAAAATATTTTGTTAAATAGTTTTTAAACTGTTTTTTTGTCCTGAAGTAAAAAAAATGCTAGTACCTTTTTTAAATTTTTTAATATATTTGATTGAAAGTAGCATTTAAAAAAGTTACATTTGTGAGTTTCTTTTATAAAAATTTAAATTCAAATATTAAAAAAATACTTGAAAGTTTTTTTTTAATTCAAAAGTGTAAAAAAAAGTTATATGAACATTTCGAAGTTTTGTTTTTTAAAGCACTTTAAATTGAAAACATGTTTAAACACTAATTTTTAAAACTGTGCTAATTTTTTAAAATCGTGTAATAACTGAAAAAAATAAAATCTCGTACAATAGTATGTGTATGCCATGATAAAATTTTTTTTTGGGTTATTTTCAGGAAAACAAACTGTAGCTACTTGCATGCTGTATTTACTAAAAAATACTTAGTAAAGAAAAAGTTTATATACAAGTTCAAAAACATTTTTATAAAAAGGCTATTTATGAAAAAAGAGTAGTATTTTTAAGGCTATCTTTTAGTTAGTTATACATGCTTCACTGTCATAATTATTAAAGTTTATTAGAAATTAATGAAAATAAAGCTGTTAAAACTTTAAAATTCAATAGTTTTAATACATAACTTTAATAGTTTTGTTAGCACAAATAGATTAGCTAGCTATTAAACATTAGCAAGTTATAATGGAACAGTGAATTTTTTACGTCAAGTGTTTTAAGCTAGTATTAAAAGACAACTTAAAGCTTAAAAACTAACAAATTTTTTGTGATGATAATATTTTTTAAAAGGCTTTATAACTCTATCACTTAAACAAACAGTTATGTTTTTTACTAAATTTTAGTATGTAAACTAGTTGTAAATATTCTTTTAATTGTTGTCTGAATTTATTTTTCAAACATATGTTGATCCTTTACTTGAAATAGTTTAAGATTTTGTTTTTAGTTAGCAACTTATAAACTGATCTAATTTAATGCTAGTAAACTTAAACTAGAGCCTTTACCATTGATCTTGAGTATTGCTAAAAGTTATGCTTACTAAATTATTGAAACTAAACTATATGCACACTAGACTATTAAAAATGTTAACTAATATGTAAAGCTTCTACTTGAACGCTTTAAATGTCTTAAAATGTAAGCAACTTTATGAAACTTGGCATTTTTTTCTTATTTAAAAAGATAGAACAAATGTCATAAAAAAGTCGAAAATGCCTGATCTGGGGAACCTTGTTTCAAACCAAAAAAACCTAAAAACTTTATAATTACGCAGTCAAGGTAAAAATGATATTTTACTTTGAAACAAGACTGTGTATGATATGAAATGTGAAAGTTTAACAAAAATAATTTTTAGATAAAAAGTAAAATTAGAAGTAAATAAGTCACGTGTTTTGTAGTGCTCGTTTCAAGTTGATTGAAAGTTTTCACCTAGTTGATAACAGTAATAAAAAACATAAATCAAAATAAGTTAATTTTAGAAAATGTTTTGATCTCGCTTTAAATGTTTGTAATTTTCAATAAGTTTAAAAGTATACAGATTTTTGCTTAGTCCATTGGAAAAAAAAACTTTAATGCCTTAGATAGATTTGTTTCCGAAATAGCATTAAATAGATATTACTAAGCGAGTCAAAATAAAGTGGATACCAAAACATAGTTACTTAGATTAAGTTTTCTAACCTTTCATCTTAGATTGGTTTCAGTAGAGTTGTATTTCAGTTAGCTTCAAAATGTTATTGATATAAAATATTAGTAAGATTTAATAGACAATTTGTAGCATGGTTTATTTCTTTGGTACGGAATACTTAAACAAGCAAAAAAAGTTGGAGTTTACTTGAAGGTTGTACTAAATGAAATAATATAAAAATATAAATTGTAAACGATTATCATTTTGCCTATTCTGTTTTTAATTTTTTTATTAGCTTATATCTAATGCTGGTTATTATAAAAAAAATTTAACATAAGGTATCAAAAATAGTGACAGGTCACAAACAGTTTAACTTGTTCATACAAATAAAGATTAAATCGAATATTAAAAGCTGTTTGTTAAAACTACATTAAAAATTCTTTCTTAATTTCACCGTCCGATGGCTTGCAGACGGCGAAATATATTGAAATTGTCACCACAGCTTGGTTGAACAGATCATTTGTTTATTCGAGTTGCAAAACATCCGTCTCACACGTTTACATTGAAGTATTTTGTTTCTTTATTTGAAAAAAATATAATTTTAAATTAACAGTAGCAGGAACTGGTTCGTCAACAAGAAGTAAATGTAAGCTTGAAATAAATATTATTAACTAAAAATATAAAAAATATAAGGAGGCTGACAGATGCAAATAGTTGTTGTTCAATTAAAGTTTATTGGCTTGCAAACGACAATTTTTATGACAGTTGTTGACTTTCACTGTTTTTTGTCTTTTGTTTTTAAAAGGACCAAATTTAAACTAGTGACTCTTAACTTTTTTTATGTTTTACCCGTTTTTAAAAGGTTATTACCTAATTAACCCCCCACACCCAACTTTTGGAAGGTTAACCAAATTTACCTGCAATATACAAAATACTGTTTAATTTTGAAGAAAAAAAATGCTTTGATTTTAAAGCTTTTTAAATACTAAAATTGTATATTGAAAAGAACTTATTTTATAAAAACAAGGTTACAGTTTATTACTAACTTGAAACTAAAAAAACAATTAATAAAAATTAGTTTACTTAACTTGTAATAACGAAACTTTACCCCCTAAAACAAGGCAGTTTACCCCCAGTGGTAAATTTAGCCCAGGTTAAGAATCGCTGTACATAATAATTGACTAATTACTTTTGTCTTAATTTACAAACAAAGTAGCCCGATTGTTTAAAAGCACTAAACTATCAAAATTACTTTTTAAAACAGGTTGAAGTTTATTAAATGTTTAAAAAAAAAAACGGCTAACAGTAAAATTAGCTTCAAAGCTAACTAAAAGTACGACAAGTAAATATTAGTAGTATTTTTTTACATAAAATTAAAACAAAAATTAATAAGAAGTTAATGTAACCTTGAAATAAACAGTTTTAACTTAAAACATAAAAAGTTATAATTAGAAATAAATTGTCTACTTTAGTAAGACCTACATTAGTAAACTAATTAGCTTGTCCAGTATTTATAACTTATGATAAAATCTTGATCTTCAAGTTGATTAAAATCTTTAGGTTTTTAATTGTACATTTAATTAAAACATTAAAGATGAAACTTATTATTGAAATAGTTTTGTTATAGAACACTAGAAACGTTTTTGATAGTTTTTATAAATATCAGACCTAGTTTATTTATAAAAAAAAGTAGCTTGGTTTACTTTTTATATCAACAGGAAAATATTCATTGCTTTTTATAACATTGAAAGTTTGTATTTATGTTTTTAGATATGATCATTTGAGTGAGAACAGGTCAGAATCGCACAGCATGAATTTTTATAGAATATAAATTTAGCACAGAGTGTCACTTCGGCTGAAAGCATCGTTTATTCACAAAACTTCATTTTTGAACAGAGCGTCACTTTAGCACCATAAACTATGTAAACGTCATATACTTGGATGAACTATCACAAAACACTTTTTGTTTCTAAAGATATACATAGCTTTAAGTATCTTTTTACCTGCAGATGTTAAGTACTTATTATTTCTACATTAACGCGTCTAGCAACTTTTTTTTTGTCTTGACCAAAACATTAAACTTCATTTGTGGTGTATGACTCGATAACAGAAAGTTTTTTTTTTGTGGACCAGACTTGTAGACCAAACTTTTTGAGCGCTTTTCTTGTCGTTCAACAACCTATATTTGTAAATGCGTTATTAAACTTAAAAGTGTGACTCAACGCTAAGATATAACTCCGTGCTAAAGTGACGCCTCGTGCAAAAGTGACATACTGTGTTAAAGTGTCACTTCCTAATAAATAAACAATCTTTGCTAAACTGACGATCAGTGCTAAAATGTCGCTGTGCAATTCTGACAGTTACCCTACTCGACTACCTAATAATACTAAATATTTATTTTAACGTTTGAATACTTGCATGTATATACTTTTAAGTTTTCTAACGAAAACTTACAATAACTGTCATCGTAACAACAGTAGCAAAAAACTTAAAATACTACAAAAAAAAAAGTTAGAAAATATTTTATTCTATAAAACGTTATCTGCTACAAATTATGTATTACTAAAACCAATTAATATTAAGTTTACTAATACTTTATAAAATATAATGTTTAAGTAAATTTAAATGAAAATGATTTTTAAAAAAAATATAACCTTTTATAATAAAAAGATATATAGATAAACTTTTAGTTTAATTTTTAATTATCTAATATTTAAATTAAACTTCTTCAACATAATATTTACAAATAGTTTTAGCTTAAACTTTGTATATGTAAACATTAATTTAAAGCAATTTATATAGTAAGGAAAACGTATAAAAAAGTTTTTAGATACAGTTTTTAATAAATATTTATACCAACGTTATGAAATTAACTATCATAATAATGAAGCTAAATTTTATCTTACAGAAATTTTGATACGGTACGAATAATTAATGGTTTTAAATCTATATTGAAGCCGTTTGAAAAAAATCAGCATTAAAATTTAATTATTGGTTTTTAGACTTAGTTTTTTATTTATAAAAATAGTTATTGGTAAGCATTCTTGAACATTGAACATGCTTAAAAAATCTACCTATATAACTTTTTGATTTATATAACATATAAACACTTCAACAAAAATCTATAACGAGTTTAGGTACTCAAAGAAGTTTTAATTTCAATCGCTAAAAGTTAAAATAAATAAATTGATAGTTAGAAAAAAATACTTAAATAATTTTAAGCTATCACATAAAACTTAATCAAATACAATAAAAGTTTTATTTGCATATGCTCAACAGAATGTACTGAAAACAAACAAATTTCTTTAACTTTTATCAAGTCAAAATAAAAAACGTTTC
Source organism: Thalia democratica (assembly GCF_965202585.1). NCBI lineage: Eukaryota > Metazoa > Chordata > Thaliacea > Salpida > Salpidae > Thalia > Thalia democratica. The sequence goes on from NW_028139464.1 coordinate 31,970, forward strand.
AATTTTTTACTTTAAAAAAATTAAACAAATAAAAACACTTCAAAATATTCTTAATAATAACATTTAATTTAGAATTGAAATTTAGTTCAAAGAAAGAAAAAATAAATAACAAAAATAACGCAAATATAAAAACTAAAAATGATAAAAAACACTGAAAGCTAATTAATCAAAGTTTAAAGACGAATAAAAACAAACACAAGGTACTATGTACTTAAAATACAATGCATTACAATAAACTCTACAAAGTTGTTTCCCTAAAACTTTAATACAGATTCTACTGTCATAATACTAGAACCACAAAGAACAAGTAGTGGACCCATAATGATCAACTATTGACTTAGGAAGTTCCGCACTTTCTTTGATTTCTAAGGTTTCCAGGTTGAGAACCTCTGTAGAGCCCGAATCCACACCTCCGAAGATGTAAAGGTCTGATTTTACTATGGCAACTGCAAAATGACTCCGCGCATGTTTGAGTTTGACGCTTAATAATTCCACCTTCCCGGCTGACACATCGATTCTTTCGATAGTGTCTGTCCTACCTTCTTTAGTGTTACCACCAAGCACGTAAATAAACTGTTTGTGGGTAACCGCTTGGTGGCCATCCCTTCCCTTAATTAACTTTAAGTGTGATGTTCTCCATTCTTCCGTGACCGGGTTGAACTTTTCAATTGAACTTAAACAAGTTGTAACGTAACAGTTGGTGATGAGTTTGCAACTGAACCCTCCAATGCAGAAAACTTCATCATCGAAGTTCACCAGAGCGTGACCGTTCTTCCATCATTCAAACTTCCAACTTCCCTTACTGTTTGATTGTTTGTGTCGAATAAAAAGCAGTTTTTTGTTATTATGCCTCTATCATTACCACCACTTGCTATTAACAGCGAGTCTCTTCTGTATACGCACATACCAAAGGTACTGCGAGGTTCCGCAGCCGAGAGTGTTGGTTTATTCCCTACATTGATTCTAGTGAACTTTTCACTGACAGTGTGGTATTTGTCAATGGTATTGTTATTGCGACCTCCAACCAAGAAGACGGAATTTCCTATCATTGCGCTACAATGCAAGTATCTTTTACTCGGAAGATCTTGTAGTTTTGTCCACTGTTGGCTTAAAGTAGAGAATGAGTAACATGATGTTGAGTCCGGGTAACCTCCGAACAACAAAATTGTATCTGTTATAGTTTTTATAGTTTTGACTTTTTCTCAGATACTTTTAAAAAATGTTTATAGAAAAACTTAAATAATAAAATAGTTTTCCTGTCGTTTACGTAGTAAAGTAAGTAATGACAAAGTAATTCTCTTAAGCTTCAGAAGACTAAACTATTTTATAGTAATTCAAATTTAAAAAAATATTTTTAGATTTTTTAGTACAAACTTAATGAACAAATTAAATATATGTCATATAACTTTTTTTACACATTATCCACTAAAGACTAGTAAGGTTTAAAACATAAAAGTTTTATTTTAAAAGTAGTGATCTACCGTACCCGGCCGGACCTCAAACTAAAGGTCCGGCCGGATCTTAGTTTGGAAAAATTACTCGGTTCCAGTAGATCACTAACTAAATTAAAGGAACTAATTTTGATAATCATTGATTATAACTTGACAATTTATGTTTGACAATAATTTATAGCGTTAAACTTTAGTGTTCAAACATTTTAAAGTTGTAAAAGCAAATTTAAAAAATGATAGTTTACTAAAAGTTTTAAATTTTTACAGAAAACTTTATATATGTAAAAATAATGTTTAAAACAGAGTTTTACAATTTTTTTTTTCAAATGGCCCTTTAACAGAAATTAAAAAAGCCTTGGCCCCCTCCAACAAGACTATTCAAAAACTGCCACTAAAAACACACAATACATTTGTTTTTTGCTCTTCATCAGCAACTCAAGAATATCGTAAGTTTAAATAATGACCTCACGGCCCCTCTGTGTCCCCTTTACTGCTCGTGGCACTTGAGTACCTGTCGAGAAGGCCATTTAGCCCACTTTGGGAAGCGCCGGTGTAAAACAACTCCACATTCATGATGAAAATTCAACAAGTTTAGTGATTTTATTGTCAGGAGACACACAAACTACTAGGTTACATGAAAATTCAAATTTAGACAACTCAAATTCCGACAATTCAAATTCTTAAAAAAATATTAAAAAAACTATATCTAAATTAGTAATGTAAGTTTAAAAAGAAATAAAAAATACATATGTAGATCTTATTAACATCTACAAGCCAATTTTTTTTTTGCAAAATATTAAATATTTTTCAAGATACTTTAAAATTACTAAAAATAGCTATCTTTTTTACTTTATTTCTGCTATATCTTAAAAAACTATTTACTGGTTTGCAAAAAAAAAAAATGGCTTGTAGATTTTGTTAGGACCTACATATGTTTTTTTTTACATTTTACAAATATACATTACTTTTTTATTTATGACCAGGAAATTTTTTTTATAGAATTTGAATTGTCGGAATTTGAATTGTTCGAATTTGAGTAGTCGTGGACCCAAACTACTATGCTTTAACTTTTAAAATTTTAAAAAACACTAAATATATTTAAGGACAATGAAAACAATTTTGCAGAGATTTGTAGATATTATAAGTTTTTAAACTTAAAGTCATTTGTTTGTTAACACTACTAAACTTTTATTTTGACTAAAATACTAATAAAACTTAATTTGGCAGACATGCGTTAATAATTTCAATGGTGATTTGATTAAAGTTTATGGAAGGTAAAATAAATTTTTGCCAGATATATCTTTGCGAATGTTAGATTTAATTTATTACAAGATTGTAAAATGGAATTGTTACTGTTTATTTTCGCATAAATGTACAGTACAAACTGTTAAACACAACTCGAAAACTAAAGGAGGCCTCTTTTTTTCCTTTTAGGCTATAGCACATATAATAAGGTTTTGTAAGCGAAGTTTTAAACAGTTTATATATATTATTGTTGCTAAAAAAAGCAGCAATTAAATTTCTTTCACAAAATTTCTTAAGTTTTTAGTTTTCAAAAATTATTTTATTTTTCGACCACAGCTCCCTTTAGAAATCTACATACTTGTATGACCAAAACTTTATTTTACTTTTGAATATTATTAATTATGTTTTAAGTTTAAAACACATAAAAATTAAACTCATTTTTTAGTAACTTATTAATATAAAAAATTGTAAAACTTACTAAAAATTTTGTTTAGAAAATATTAAAATTAATTTATATAATATTAGTTGAGCTAACGTTTTCTAGACTCTATCTTCATGTCTTCAATTTCTTTGTTGAGTTGTTCATTATTTTCAGCCAGTTTTCTTTTTTCTGTTTTTATTACTTTCGTTTTAGTTTGATAATACTAGTCAATAACGTAAAAAAAAAGGCTTTAACATGATATTCTTGTTTAACTCTATTTTGTTCTTTAGAATAATAAGTTATAAAATAAACTTACAATAAAAACATAAGTGCTTAGAAAAGTATACATATATGTATATATCTTTTTAAACGTAGTTTTTACTTGCAATACAAAGAAATTAAAGTAAAGTTTACATTTATGTACAGCAATTATTTTCATCATTTGAAATAACGCGTCGATTTTCTATTGTAATCTAATACTTTTAAATAAAATAACAAAGTAAGATAATCACTGACTATGATTATTACTCTTTAGATATATAAAGAGATAAAAAAATGTTTTAGCATAACAAGTTATGACTTTTTTTGTTTGTTTAATAGTTAACAACCTTTAATTTGGCTTAAATTCAAGTTAACTAAGTTATTAATAATCTGATTTGTATATATTGTAACTATTACCTTTTTCATTTTCCGTGTTTTTATTTTCTAACTTCTTTATTTGCTCTAACAACTCTGCGTTGTCTGTCTTCAGAGCTTCAATGTCTAAAGGGTTGAAACGTTATTAAAAAATATTAAAAGTTTGAAATTCAGTTTGTTGTTTTAAACTAAATAAAATCAGAGTAGCTGGTCTATAATTATTTCTTGAATATTTCTTAATTTATTATAAAGAAAATTTATAACATATTTTGTTTTAAATGTTACTAAGTGCGAATATGTATATATTTATGCTTTTTTGAAAAAACACTGTACTTCATTACGTCATTAAAAACAAGTACCATTATTAAGTTTTAGAATCTTTTTACTTTTAACACAACATAGACATAAAACATTTAGTTATTCAAAGAATAGGATAAAAAGTATGCTACTCAATAGTTTATAAAAATAAAAGTGATTATAGTTTTAAAAGATTTATTATAGTTTTAAAATTTATTAGGTTACAAAACCTTATTTTACAAAAGCATAAACAAATTGACGTGTCAGTTCAATTTTATTGTCTAAGTATGAAAAAAATGCATTTTTTTAATCACAAGTACTTGCGTTTTTTACAAAACATTTTCTAGGGTAAATTTTAATAAAATTTAGTGTTATGAATTTATAAAGTTAATAAAGCTAGTAATTTGATTATAATACTTTCAAAAGTTAAACTCTCAACTTAGATAAAGAATCATTGATTTTTAACATTTTACATATAAAAGACTTATTAAATGTTAAATATTAAATATGCAAAATTGAGCATTTGAAACTAAAAGAAAAAATATATTTGTAACAAAACAAAAGTTAGTTAAATTAATGTGATAAAAATTTATTTATTGACAAATTAAAGCAGTGTTCACGATACTTGTTGTTGAAAACAAAACAATTTTTGTAAATATATCATATGTAAATATATCATAAGTTCAAAAAAAAATTAAGTCTGCAAGCTTCGTATAAATTGTCATAAGTTTTAATAACTGAGAAAGAGCACAAGTTTGTTTTTCCCTTCCTTATAATTTGAATCGTTTATAGAGATAACTTTGGATATATGAAAACTTTTCAACACCGATTTTTAATTTTAAAAGGAGTTTATGATAGAACTAAAGCAAATTACAATAGTTAGTCTAAATTTAAAAGTATGGTAACAGTACCTTTATTGAAACTATCTTGGAGTTTGTTTAACTTAGTTTTCAAATCATCATTTTGAGCTTTCAATAACTCGTTGTTACTCTTCAAGACTTCCAAAAACTCATCTTTGGCTCTGATACTTTGATTAGAATCTAAAAAATTATTATTTTGAACGAAAACGTTTTTAACAATTGTTTTTCAATAATTAATGTTTAAACTACTGGTCATTTTAAAAATAAACTGAAGCTTTTCAAAAATAATTGAATACGTTAAAAAGAAGATATCAAAACAAATAAAGTTTAAATTTAAAAACTATCGTATTCTAAAAAGGAAGAAAAAGCAATAACTAGCAAGAAAACATTTGTAGTTAAAAAAACACATCATTGAAATGTTAGTAACTAATTAAATTAGTAACTTACTTTCAGCAATAACGTTTTTTAAAATACTTCTAAGTTCTTCAACTGTAACTACACTGCAAGACGATTTGTTTGGTGTACTTTTTAACTCTTTCAGTACTTTATCTGAAGTAGTGGCAATTTCCTACAATTAAAAAAATACTTAAACGACTTTTTTATTTTAATTTAAGTCTAATGTAAAATATGTAGATGATGTAAGTTTAGATTTTTACTTGAGCAATAGTGCATTTTTATTATTATTTATTTAACTAAATTTTTGTTACTTAACCTGTGTTTTTTACGTGTTTTTTTGTTTTGATATTTTTAGTTTTTTCAATTAATCCAAACACAGTTTTTATCTTGTGAAGTTAAATTAAATTAACTTTTTAATTTTATAAACGTCCTTAGATTGGAACTAGTTAGTAAGATATAAAAACTTTAAAATATTAAAAGTATCATAAGTAAAATATTTGTTTAATTTTATTAGACTCATTTTATTCTTATTATTGTTACTATGATTATCATTTGTTATTATCATAAGGTTATTTCTTCTTATTATTTACCAATGAGAGTAAAAGTTAATAATGAATTATTGAAAAGTGTTTTTTGATTGAAAAATTTATAATAAAAAATACAAGGCTTAAGAAATGCTACAAGATATATTTAACTAAATAAATTTAAGTTTTAAATTCTTTTTTTTTATAAGTTTGTTCATATAAAACTATTTTATTAAGTTGTTGTTAAATTTTGATTTTATTTATTTAATATTATTTTTATTAAAAACGACCAAAATTATACTTTTTTACCGGTTGTTAAGCTTTGACTACTAAAGGCAAATATAAATTTTTAAGAAAACTCTTTTTCAAACGATAAAACACCTCAATATTTGTCAATCTGCTTTCGTTTGCATTTTCATTCGTTCTGTAAAAAAAAATTGTAAACATACTGCTCATTTATCAAAAATTAAAAGCTGAAAAAGACAAACAATAACCACTTCGATCAAGTTCAACAAACTGAAGTTTGTTTGTTTTGTTTTGTTTAATTAACGCTAAAACTTGGACCTTGCCGGTAAATAACAAATGTAGATAAAAAACTGCCATGACATGACAAATTGTATTTCAAAACCGACCAAGTAAATGAAATAATGTTTTGTAAGGTTTTGTACAGCGTAAGTTTAATATAACGTAATTTTAATGTATGTCTATGTTTAAAGAAAACCAGGAAATGAACATTTAAACTTTTACACAATTTTTTTGTATACTTATACAAATCTTAACATTAATAAAATATGCTTTTGTAAAGCTAAATAGGGTATTATATTTTAAATAACTATTTTTTTATTGTTGTATTAACTGCTTACAGCGTGAAATAGTTAAGTACCTGTATTGCTACAACTTCAATTTTAGTATAACCGAAACTTAAATACATGTTTTTTTAGAGAACTCGTATTTTGAGTTGCGTTTTTAATTAAAATTTTGCTAATATACAATGAAACTTATATTTTTAAACTCAGAAATTTTAAAACTTTACTTTGCTTATAAATATTTAATAAAGAAATCAAGCAACAAATAGTTAAATATTAATAGAAAACTATATAAAAATATGTTTTATATTACTTTCTACTAACGTAAATTGCTTTTAAACACTAATTTCAATTAATTATAGTAATCTACCTTTTAGTCCTATTGTTTTCTTTTCTCCTTTGTTTTGTTTCCTTTTGCTTTTGCTTGTTCAGGCTTTCAATGTACTTTTTCTGATCCTCATTGGCTGAAAATAAACAGCTTAAAGACTAATGGTTAATAGACTAGCTAATAAAGATTAAATATCTTTTAAATTTTAAGAACTAACTACAGCAGTAAAGAAAAATAAAGTTTTAATTAAGCTCTTATTGATAATTAAGCTCACAGTTAATTAAAAAAAAGATTAATCGACGCTTCATTATCAGTTTTTCAATCAAAAACAAATCTAACTTGGTTTGAGAAGTTCATAAAGATGGGACTGGTAATTTTCCGCCATAGCTTGCAGCACGAGTCTCGACCATCCGTGGTTGATACAATTGTTCTCAGCTTTCGAAATAAATTCACGATTTGCATCTGCTGTTGATTCACCCCTGTATTTGTGGAAAAGTTGCGTCTGTTTGGATATCGTGACGTCATAAACAATGAAAAATGCTATATTAAGTTGTATAAAAAATAACTTGTTGATTAGATTTATGTTTGCTTGTTATGTTAAAACTACGTTTTATTATGATGCCAAATGTGTATACGAAATAATCAGCGTCATAGACAATGGAAAATTACGTTGTGACGTCAATAAGATTAACTTGATAACGATGCAACTTGGTTTGTGTGTGGTTGTTACGTAACAACCACAAATGTTATTATGACGTCATATACAGGTGTATATTAATACGTCATATACAGGTGTGACGTACTAATTGGTTGAACGAGCTATTCAAAACAATTATTTTGTTATTACTATTACTAGTACTATTGTTAGTAAAATTCTGTTAGTAGTATTTTACTGTATGTTGAACAAAAAGTTCTTAAAAAAAACAATTATTTATAATTTTGTTGACGTTTAAAAGTTTACTTCTATTTATCAAATTATTTGAGCGTGTTTTCATTAACTACACAATTTTTTTTAAGCTTTAACAATAAACTTATGAGAATTTTTATTTAATTAACAAAATAACTGTCTTTGAAAAGACGTTAAACTGTATCTGTGGTGTACGACTCGATAACCGAAAGGTTTTATCTTACATCAGGTCCTTTGATCAAACTTTTTCGGCGTTTTTTGTATTTCAATAAACAAAACGCGTAGACTATTAATAATAGCAGAAAATAGGCTTCTAATAAACCTAAAAAAGTTTTGGTTTTAGCAGGCTCTAATTAAAAACGTTTAACTTGAGCAAAAACATAAATTTACAAATAAGTTTAGTTTAGTTTTATACAAAGTTTTATATTTTTACATAAATTTAGATTTTTTAATTTACTTGTATAACCAAATACACACTTAAACAATAAAAGCTTAAAGTTTTTTATACACAAATTAACGTTTTTTTATTAATAAAAATCTCCCTATCATTTAAATGGTATAAAAAAATTGCTAATATTTCCAAAATGTCAAAAAAATTCCTAAAAAATGAAATAATCAAATACAAAATAAACTTTAAGGTCCTCAGGCATTCCAATTGGGGACTCCTGTTTGAACAAGAAAAAGTTGTGAATAACTTTCAATTTCAGCTCCGATGATGACGTAAGCTTGAAGAGGAAGACACAATCATGCATTTCGTCAGACCTGGTAATATTGATGTTACTGTTTTTAAATTATAACAACAAAATTGTTGAATTTTTATTCGATTTGAACACGGTTTAAACATTTTAAAATGTTTTTTAGTTGAGTGTGTGCAAAATTATTAACCATTTAAATAAGAAATGAGCAGTAAACTTCAAAAGCCTGCTTATTATAAGTCTATGATCGATTCATTTTTTAATCGTAAATTTTTGTAAACAAGTTTAAAACTATGTCTCTTACAAATTTAATAGTATTATAAAGGTATTTTTTTATATACAATAAATACAAAAAAGTTGTAAAAACAAAAATATTTGGTGTGTAGAAGCGTATTTAATAAGCATAAACTTTTCTTTTTTTAACCATTTTTGATACTAATATATTTATATTAGCTCTATTGCACGAAATAAGTGACAATTTTTTACTTTTTTAAAATAAACAGAAACAAAGAGTAAGAACATTATTTTAATTATTTTGATAAAAAATATATGTGAAAACTATCTGAGTACTTTTTAAGTTTTGAATATAAATATAAAAAAAAACATATATAATTATATATAAAGTTTCTTGACTACCAAATATTTCAGCATTATATATTAAATAGTCTAACCAGTTTTGGTAGTTTACTGGTTTGTAACAATTTTAAGTTTGTTTTAATAGCAATTTTACATTTTTTTTGTATTTTCTGCTACTCTTTATCTTAACACATATAGTTGTATTAACAAAAAAGTATACTTAATAAAGTTACACACTTAACAATTAAAAACATTAACATATTAAAAATAGAAAGCTAACCAGGTTTGAGTTTCATCTGTTGAAATTAAGGCAGACATTTTGTTCTATAGTTTTCTAAATACTTAACTAATTACTAAAATCTAGAAGAAAAATGTCTGGTGTTATTTTATTAAGTTGTAAACTTTAAATTAATAACTTTTTCAATTTTTTTTAAAAGTACGTTCAGTTTATAAACACTTAAAAAGAACTTTTAGAAGAGAAGGCAAACATGTTATATGTGAACTTATGAATATGTAGCTTTTTAGTAATTTGAAGCAAGTAAGCTGTGTAGTAACAGCACAAGTTTAAAATACAACTGTATAACTATACTTATCTTTAAAACTAGATAAACAAGATCGCTGTGTTTAAGTCAAATAAATTTCATGATACTAAAACTTGTTTAAACATGCTTCTTCGCAAATATAAGTCGCTTCTAATAAAGCAAACAAGACTTGCCGATCTTCAGTACAAATTTAATCATTAACTTTTTATACCAAATGGGATTGTTTGGTTTTGTGTAAGTTTTATTAACAAAAATTATAAAACATTATAAGAGCCAACATTTAAAAAATCTGATTTTTCTTAGCTTTTAACACATAACTTAATCACTTTGATACATAAAAGATAAACAAATACACTTTTTACTAACTATCAAAAGCATTTGTTTTATAATAACTAGTTGTTTAAGCTTTAATGTTATGAAATTAAAATAGCCGATTAGTCTTAGCCTTAAAACAAAACTAAAGTTGATATAAAAAAGTAATTGAAAAAAACAACTTAAAGCTTGTTATTTTTTTTCTAAAAGTTATGTAAACAGAACGTCTATTTAACTTTAAAAGTCATTATGCTACCAAAAAAAAAAACAACAATTCATTTATTTTTTCTTCCTACTGTAGAGCTGCGCCAACAAGTGTCGAAAATTTAAACATTAGTCACGTGCTTAAGTGGGGATTTACCAAAAATGAAAAAACTGATGGCATTATAAAGCAAGGTGGTCGAATATTAACAAAAATATCAGTTTAAAAATTTTTATAAAATAATTGGTTGATTTTTTTATTTTAACTATTGTCTTACCTAAACTGCCAATCTTATATTTCAAAGAAATATTTGTTAGAAATAACGTAACTACACATTTTAACAGGATAAAAAATTTGAAAACAAATAAATATTAGCATTCTTCTACAAGTACTAATTAAGAATATACATATTATTATCGTCAATGGAAACATTGTAAAAAAATTAAAACTGTTTGTAAATATTAAAGAAAATTTATTAACAATATAGATAAGCATCTTAAAACCAAATGCGTTTTCTATAAAAAAAAAAGTTTAGCCAATGGAAATAACCTTGTATGCAAAGTCTTATCGGACAAAAGTAAGCTTTCACAACTGCATCATTTATGTTTCATATTTTAGATTTAGTTTAAAATATCAAAACCTTAAACTAGAAATATATTCGTTATTTTGTTTACTTAAACTGATGTTATTTCTCCTGTTCTAAATAGTAAGAATTTAATGTTAATTTAAAGTCGACTGATATCTTTAATATTAACATTATAAATATATGAAATTAGCCAATCAAAAGTGTTTTTTAAAACAGTTTTTGATTGATTTTATAACTAGTTTCCTTGTTAGTGAGGAAACCATTGACCAGTTATCGGTTGTTTTTATTTTTACAACATTAGAAAAACCGGAGCTTTATAACTTATTTATTTTTCCAAAAATTGTAAAATAACTGTGCTCGTCTGCTACTAGTTTTCTTTTAGTAAATATAATCTGTTTTATGAACTAAACTTGGTTTTTATTTAAATTATTTCAACAGGAAAAATTGACTAACTAGTTTACTTTCTTATCGTTAAGTGTTTTTTTTCTTACTATAAAGAAGGATTAAATAATAATTTGATTAGTGCTTTGTTCTTAGTTACTTATGTATAAAAGTTTTCGTTGTACATATTATATTCACAACTTATGGCAAATTTTTACATTGTCAATTACTACAGGACTAAAGTTTATACTTCATGTATTTTACTAAAAGTTAAAAAATTGAAGTACTTATTAAAACTTTGCACTCTGTTTTACTAATTCTTCAAATTCAAACATTTTCATATGCCTGAGAAAATGTTAGATAGTTATGTAGAAAAAGTCATGAAATCTGTTAAAAACCATTTTTTAAAGCTACCATACAAAATACACAACTAATTAACAAAGTAATTGTGATACCCTACTAAAATAGTTCTACACACGGACACTAGTATACACAAAGAAGCTAGTAGTGTAAGTCCATTATTTGAATCAGAAAGTTCACTTAAAGATTACTGAAAAAATCTGAAAAAAAAGCTGAATTATCAAAATATTTATAGCTTTTTTTTTTATTTGTACCCTTACCCCTAACCTACCGTACACAAACATATCAAAAATCAATCAAAAAAATATTTAAATAACTAAAAAAGCATGAAAAAAAGCTTTCTTTTTTTTTTTGCTTACTCAGCTTATTGTCAGCTCAGACTGACCGTCAAGCATACAATCCTTTTGAATCTGTTACTGACTTTTCGTTCGGGCAGAAGTATCAGTGAGTTATTATTTATTGTTTTATATTACTTTCTACTAACGTAAATTGCCTTTAAACACTAATTTCAATTAATCATAGTAATCATAAAATTAATCATAAAAATTTACAACAAACTTGAACTTGCTGCTGAAAAAATCAACAGATTTTGATTTATGGGGCCAACTGGTTGAAGCTGAGATGGAACATAAAATGTCAGTTTATCAACAATTTTGATATTCTATAAAGTAAAAGTTTGTACTTAACTATTTGTAAAGTTTTATATACCTTATTCATATTCAAATTTTTCATTCTATTTGTCATTTAGAAATAAAGTATGTTTTCACTGTATATTAGTTTTGAATTAGCTGTAAAGTAAAAGACTATTAAAGTTAAACAAAAGTATAAAGATAGTAAGTTATATATTTTCTTAGTGTGGTGGTTTTCAGGTTAAATATAGCTATGAAGTAAACTACAAAGCAATTAAGAGGTACTTTAAATTGAAAACAGATTTTAATAAATAGCCAAGATTATCGCACACCGCGCGCAAAGCGCGCTTTTGTGCTAGCCGAATAAGGCAGATAAATAATATAATAAGTAAGAAAAAACTATTAATTAGAAATTTTTCAAATTTATGACAATTTTGAAATACTATCACAAACTCTTAAAATTTTAGATAACTTATGTTTAAACTAAGGATTAGAACAAATTAGTTTGAAACATATAATGTAAAAAGAAGTAAAAATTAATATATCTATTCACTTAAATATAAAACAAAAAGAACTACATAAATAATAAAGTAGTTTGTAATAACTAGCTAAAAGTATCGCACACTTTAAGAACTCTAAGAATTCCTGTTTTAACTAAGCAATAAAAGATAATTACTCTACTAGAAAGAATAATAGTATTTTAACTTTAAACAATTCTAAATTCGTTAACCTAAATTTCTGCCTCAGAAAGCTCGCTTTCATTCGGTATTGCTTCACAAAAAAAGGCACGCTTCGCGCGCGATCTTGCTTTAACTTTCATGCCTCAAAGGCTTCGCTTTCTTTGTACGTCCCAACCTCAGAAAGCTCCGCTTTCTTTCGGTTTTGCTTCGCAAAATAAGCACAACAGCGCGCTTCGCGCGCGATTGTGCGATCTTGCTTTAACTTTCATGCCCCAAAAGCTTCGCTTTCTCTGTACGTCCCAACCTCAGAAAGCTCCGCTTTCTTTCGGTTTTGCTTCGCAAAATAAGCACAACAGCGCGCTTCGCGCGCGATTGTGCGATCATGCTTTAACTTTCATGCCCCAAAAGCTTCGCTTTCTTTGTACGTCCCAACCTCAGAAAGCTACGCTTTTTTTCGGTTTTGCTTCGCAAAGATAGAAGTTATTTAAGAATATTCGCAAAGATATTTAGTTTTAAGGCTAATGGTTAGTAGACTAGCTAATAAAGATTAAATATCTTTTAAATTTTTAGAACTAACTATAGCAGTAAAGAAAAATAAAGTTTTAATTAAGCTCTTTTTGGTAAATAAGCTCACAGTTAATTTTGAAAAAAAGTTTAATCGACACTTCATTATCAGTTTTTCAACCAAAAACAAATCTAACTTGGTTTGAGAAGTTCATAAAGATGGGACTGGTAATTTTCCGCCATAGCTTGCAGCACGAGTCTCGACCATCCGTGGTTGAGGCAATTGTTCTCAGCTTCCGAAATAAATTCACGATTTGCATCTACTGTTGATTCACCCCCGTATTTGTGAAAAAGCTGCGTCTGTTTGAATATTGTGACGTCATAAACAATGAAAAATGCTATATTGTGTTGTATAAAAACATAACTTGTTGATTAGATTTATGTTTGCTTGTTATGTTAAAACTACGTTTTATTATGATGCCAAATATGTATACGAAATAATCAGCGTCATAGACAATGAAAAATTACGTTGTGACGTCAATAAGATTAACTTGATAACGATGCAACTTGGTTTGTGTGTGGTTGTTACGTAACAACCACATATGTTATTATGACGTCATATACAGGTGTATATTAAAACGTCATATACAGGTTTGACGTACTAATTGGTTGAACGAGCTATTTAAATCAGTTATTTTGTTATTACTACCACTAGTACTATTGTTAGTAAAATTCTGTTCGTAGTATTTTTACTGTATGTTGTACAAAAAGTTCTTAAACAAAACAACTATTTATGATTTTGTTGACGTTTAAAAGTTTAATTCTATTTGTCAAATTATTTGAGCGTGTTTTCATTAACTTTTATAATTTTTTTAAGCTTTAACAATTGAGAAGTTTTATTTAATTAACAAAATAACTGTCTTTTAAAAGACGTTAAACTGTGTCTGTGGTGGACGACTCGATAACCGAAAGGTTTTATCTTACATCAGGTCCTTTGATCAAACTTTTTCAACGTTTTTTGTATTTCAATAAACAAAATGCGTAGACTATTAATAATAGTAGAAAATAGACTTCAAATAAGCCTAAAAAAAAGTTTTGGTTTTAGCAGGCTCTAATTAAAAACATTTAACTTGAGCAAAAATATAAACTTACAGATAAGTTTAGTTTAGTTTTATACAAAATTTTATATTTTTACATAAATTTAGAATTTTTAGTTAGATTTTAAAAACAAATACACACTTAAACAATAAAAGCTTAAAGTTTTTTATATTTAAAATAACGTTTTTTTTTTAATAAAAACATCCCTATCATTTAAACGGTATAAAAAAATTGCCAATATTTCCAAAATGTCAAAAAAATTCCTAAAAAATTAAATAATCAAACACAAAACAAACTTTAAGGTCCTCAGGCATTCCGATTGGGGACTCCTGTTTAAACAAGTAAAAGTTTTGAATAAATTTCGAGTTCAGCTCCGATGATGACGTAAGCTTGAAGAGGAAGACACAATCATGCATTTCGTCAGACCTAATAATATTGATGTTACTGTTTTTAAATTATAACAACAAAATTGTTGAATTTTTATTCGATTTGAACACGGTTTAAAAATTTTTAAATATTTTTTTTTAGTCAAGTGTATTTAAAATTATTAACCATTTAAATAAGAAATGAGCGGTAAACTTCAAAAGCCTGCTTATTATAAGTCTATGATCGATTCATTTTTTAATTGTAAATTTTTGTAAACAAGTTTGAAACTATGTCTTTTACGAGTTTAATAGTATTATATAGGTAGTTTTTATATGCGATAAATACAAAAAAGTTGTAAACAACACGCATAACTATTTAATATTAGTACAAAAAGTATTTATAAAATTATATTAGTAACTACATTTAATACGTAGCTAGTATATTTTTTCTGATAATTCAAGCACGCAACAATTGAAAAAAAAAATTAGAAAACACAGATATCTTTAAGGAGTGAGATTCATAATGCCTTTAAAAAAATCTATAATCAGGAAAAAAGTATAAAAGAGTTTACGTTTAATATTAAATTTTTATGTAGTATAAGTTTACCGATTACAATATATGTTTCTAAGACAAAAGTTCAACTAGCAGTATTTGAAAAAAATTTGTTTATTATAAAACATTTGTCGCGTGCTGTAGTTTTCTGAGCCCTTATTTAATTTTTGTTTTCTAAAATGCTACTACTAATGTATGCTAATTTGCAAAATAATCTCTTAGTACTGTATTAAACAAAATTTTGTGTCTAAAAAAACTCTTGAAAAATGTTACATATATTGTGTAAAGTATAAGTAGCCTTTATTGAAGTTGTAATCAATTTTGAAGTAACCTAGATTTTACGGAAAAAAGTATATTTATATAATTACATGGTTACAAAAATATTTGGTGTGTAAAAGCGTATTTAATAAGCATAAACTTTTCTTTTTTTAACCATTTTTGATACTAATATGTTTATATTAGCTCTATTGCACGAAATAAGTGACAAAATTTTACTTTTTAAAAATAAACAGAAACTAAAAGTAAGAACATTATTTTGATTATTTTGATAAGAAATGTATATGAAAACTATCTGAGTTTTTTTTTAATTTTGAATATAAATATAAATAAAACATGCATAATTATATATAAAGTTTCTTGACTACCAAATATTTCAGCATTATATGTTAAATAGTCTAACCAGTTTTGGTAGTTTACTGGTTTGTAACAATTTTAAATTTGTTTTATTAGCAATTTAACATTTTTGTTTTTTGTATTTTCTGCTTTTCTTTATCTTAACACATACAGTTGTATTAACAAAAAAGTATACTTAATAAAGTTACACACTTAACGATTAAAAACATTAAAAAATTAAATATAAAAAGCTAACCAGGTTTGAATTTCATCTGTTGAAATTAAGGCAGACATTTTGTTCTATAGTTTTGTAAATACTTAACTAACTACTAAAATCTAGAAGAAAATGTTTGGTGTTATTTTGTTAAATTGTAAATTTTAAATTAATAACTTTTTCAACTTTTTTAAAGTACGTTCAGTTTAAAAACACTTAAAAAAAAACTTTAAGAAGAGAAGGCAAACATGTTATATGTGAACTTATGAATGTGTAGCTTTTTAGTAATTTGAAGCAAGTAAGCTGTGTACTAACAGTCCAAGTTTAAAATATAACTATACTTATCTTTGAAACTAGATAAACAAGATCGCTGTGTTTAAGTCAAATAAATTTTATGCTACTAAAACTTGTTTAAACATGCTTCTTCGCAAATGAAAGTCGCTTCTAATAAAGCAAACAATATAGGCCGATCTTCAGTACAAATTTAATCATTAACTTTTTACACCAAATGGGATTGCTTGGTTTTGTGTAAGTTTTATTAACAAAAATTATAAAACAATCTAAGAACCAACATTTAAAAAATCTGATTTTTCTTTGCTTTTCACACATAACTTAATCACTTTGATACATAAAAAATAAACAAATACATTTTTTACTAGCTATCAAAAGCATTTGTTTTATAATAACTAGTTGTTTAAGCTTTAATGTTATGAAACTTAAATAGCCTATTAGTCTTAGCTTTAAAACAAAACTAAAGTTGATTAAAAAAGTAATAGAAAAAAACAACTTAAAGCTTGTCAATTTTTTTTCTTAAAATTATGTAAACAGAACGTCTATTTAACTTTAAAAGTCAATACGCCACCAAAAAAAAAAACAACAATTCATTTATTTTTTCTTCTTACTGTAGAGCTGCGCCAACAAGTGTCGAAAGTTTAAACATTAGTCACGTGCTTAAATGGGAACTTACCAAAAATGAAAAAAACTGATGGCATTATAAAGCAAGGTTGTCGAACATTAACAAAAAAATCAGTTTAAAATTTTTTTATAAATTAATTGGTTGATTTTTTTATTTTAACTATATTGTCTTACCTAAACTGCCAATCTTATATTTCAAAGAAATATTTGTTAGAAATAACGTAACTACAAATTTTTAAAAGGATAAAAAATTTGAAAACAAATAAACATTAGCATTCTTCTACAAGTAATAATTAAGAATATAAATATTATTATCGTCATGGAAACAATGTAAAAAAATTAAAACTGTTTGTAGGTATTAAACAAAAATTAATTAACAATATAGATAAGCATCTTAAAACCAAATGCATTTTCTATTAAAAAAAGTTTAGCCAATGAAAATAACCTTGTATGCAAAGTCTTATCGGACAAAAGTAAGTTTTCACAACTGCATCATTTATGTTTCATAATTTAGATCAAGTATTTTTTTGGTTTATTGCGAACATGATCAGAGAAGACTCTAGAGAAATAACCTTTTTTATCTCGTTATTAGCAACGTCAGGTGTGACTTTTGAAAAAGTAGTTAAAAAAAACAGACAACAAAAAAAAAAGATATACAAAACGAATTGAAACTTTACTTTGTTTAGCGCATCCAGTAAAATAAAAGTTGCAAAATATTTTTTAGTATTCGCTAAAAATATTTTATATTTAAAAGTCGTTGCGTTGATACTTGACACTAGTGTTGTACAAGACAAGATTATATGATGCGCAATGCCGTTCAAATCTAAGGAGAATTTTATGATTTATGAGTAATACTTTAGTTTTTTGGTTTTAGCCTTCTTAAATTATCAAAATATATTTGACTTCAGACAGAATTCGTGATTAAATATTTGCTTGAAATGAGCGAAATATCATAAACAAATGAAAGCTGCTTGTTTAATTTGAAGTCGTTTTAATAAATTCAATGTTCCACAACTTACAATCAACTTACTTGCTGACTTAAATGTTGACTTATAATACTTTGTCGCTGTTGATCTATCGAAAAAAAACATAGTTCTATCAAAATGAATTAAAAACTATTTGCTTTCTTCTGCTAAAAAACATATCGTTGCTCATAAAAATTTCAATACAATGTTAAGATATATTAGTTTGTAAGTTAATTAATTCAGAAGTAAGAATATAAAATACCGACCGCTTTCTCTACCAACGAGGTCTTTCACGGAAGTAAACAAACGGTAGGATTGCCTAAAGTTTCTTAAAATTTTTCTTTAGGTTTTCTGAATTTCTTCCAGGTGTTTTTAGTTCGTTTTTAAAATAAAGTCAAACTTAAAATAAAAAAAACTAAATAGTATTACAACAACAAAAACATACTGTAAAGCTGTTCTAAATGTTTTTTCTGAAATTATTTTAAATACAACATAATTTTCTTTATATTTTATACTTTTCGTACCTTATCGATTGTTTAACACTTAAATAGTTAAAGTTGAATGTTTTTCAGTGAGATTTGTTCCAAGTTCCAGATTTTACCTAAATATTTCATTTTTCCAAGGTTCTAGGTTTTGTTGTTCCTAGAAAAAGTCGTCATCGCTTTTTTAAATGAACGTAACAGTGCAACTGAGGGGTGGGCATTGCCAGTGTCTAGATTTTTATTCTTAGATAACCATTCAGATATTCATTCAGATATAGTCATTTCTTATAGTTTTAGTTTAAGTTTCTTATATTTTAGTTTAACTTATAGACACCAAGCAACAAAATGGAAGATTTTGAAAAAAAATATATCAAACTTGAACTTGCTGCTGAAAAAACCAACAGATTTTGATTTATGGGGCCAACTGGTTGAAGCTGAGATGGAACATAAAATGTCAGTTTATCAACAATTTTGATATTTTATAAAGTAAAAGTTTGTACTCAACTATTTGTAAAGTTTTATATACCTTATTCATATTCAAATTTTTCATTCTATTTGTCATTTAGAAATAAAATAAGTTTTCACTGTATATTAGTTTTGAATTAGCTGTAAAGTAAAAGACTATTAAAGTTAAACAAAAGTATTAAGATAGTAAGTTATATATTTTCTTAGTGTGGTGGTTTTCAGGTTAAATATAGCTATGAAGTAAACTACAAAGCAATTTAGAGGTACTTTAAATTGAAAACAGATTTTAATAAATAGCCGAGATTATCGCACACCGCGCGCAAAGCGCGCTTTTGTGCTAGCCGAATAAGGCGGATAAATAATATAATAAGTAAGAAAAAAATTATTAATTAGAAGTTTTTCAAATTTAAGACAATTTTGAAATCTACTCTTAAAATTTTAGATAACTTATGTTTAAACTAAGGATTAGAACAAATTAGTTTGAAACATATAATGTAAAAAGAAGAAAAAAATTATTATATCTATTCACTTAAATATAAAACAAAAAGAACTACATAAATAATAAAGTAGTTTGTTATAACTAGCTAAAAGTATCGCACACCGCGCGCAGAGCGCGCTTTTGTGCTAGCCAAATAAAGCAAATACTTATAAGTAATAAAGTTAAAAAAATTACAATTAAAATGTTACAGATATTATAAATTTTGAAATTTTCTACTATTTTTTAAAAATTTTTAAAAAAAATACTTCAAGTTTTAAAAACTGCCGTTTAAACTAAATATTACAACATAATTACTCCACTAATTTTAACTTTAAACAAGTCTAAATTCGTTAGCCTGAATTCCTACCTTAAAAATTTAAATTCCTGCTTTAAGAACTTTAAGAATTCCTGTTCTAACTAAGCAATAAAAGATAATTACTCTACTAGAAAGAATAATAGTATTTTAACTTTAAACAATTCTAAATTCGTTAACCTAAATTTCTGCCCCAGAAAGCTCGCTTTCATTCGGTATTGCTTCACAAGAAAAGGCACGCTTCGCGCGCGATCTTGCTTTAACTTTCATGCCTCAAAGGCTTCGCTTTCTTTGTACGTCCCAACCTCAGAAAGCTCCGCTTTCTTTCGGTTTTGCTTCGCAAAATAAGCACAACAGCGCGCTTCGCGCGCGCTTGTGCGATCTTGCTTTAACTTTCATGCCCAAAAAGCTTCGCTTTCTTTGTACGTCCCAACCTCAGAAAGCTCCGCTTTCTTTCGGTTTTGCTTCGCAAAATAAGCACAACAGCGCGCTTTGCGCGCGATTGTGCGATCTTGCTTTAACTTTCATGCCCCAAAAGCTTCGCTTTCTTTGAACGTCCCAACCTCAGAAAGCTACGCTTTCTTTCGGTTTTGCTTCGCAAAGATAAGCACAACAGCGCGCTTTGCGCGCGATTGTGCGATCTTGCTTTCAGCCTCTCTTCGTACTGCCGTTTTTGATTTTGTTACCATCCCACCCACCCCAAAAATTATATCCAATATATATTTTTATTCTTGTAAAATTTTTGTTTTACGAATGTTTTAGCCAAAAAGTATAATAGTTTTTAAATTTTTTGTAATATTCTTACTTTGCTGTGATCTCAAGGGTCGTTTTCTTTTTTTTACTTATTTCTAATATTCTAATAATATATACAAATATGACTGATTGTAAATTTCAAAGACCTTCAATTTCTAACGGTCACTGTAGCAAAATAAAAAAAATATTTTTATTTCAATTTTTTTTAGTATACTTAATTATCACTATTTCAAATGTCCACACTTTTTTTATCTAAACTGTTTTTATGTTAGACATGACCCATATACGTTTTACTTAAAGCATCATTAATTGAACATGAAATCCCTTATATTTCTCTTATAAATTGTTTTTAATAAAACGTACATGGATTATGTCCTATATAAAAACAGTTTAGATAAAAAAAGCGTGAATCATTTAAAATAGTCATAATTAAGTGTATTAAAAAAGTTTAATAAAACAAAACTGCTACTGTGATTATTAGAAAATTGAAGGTTTTTGAAATTTACAATCGGGCAAATTTGAGTATAAAACTAAAACATTAGAAATTAGGAGAAAAAACTATTTAAGTATTTTATTGCACACCTGGTATTTACCTAAACCAGTTAGACAGGTATATATTTTTTTACATTAAAACGCTTAAGCTTAAAAGAAAGAAAGAAAAAAGGCATAAGTTACAACTAAGTAAAAACTTCATATGAAAAACAGTGACATAACCTAAAATAAAAGCATAAGTAAGCTTTGAGAATATTAGCTCGATCACATTAACTTGTTGAAGATTCGAGGTAGAGATTCTGAGTATAGATTAAATAAATACAAAATGATAGTTTGTGTTTCAAAAAAAAAAAATATCTATTTTATTATATCAACCATCAATTATTGCATCTGTAACTATATATATAAAAACTTAAAGTTAAACTATAACTAAATAAACAATTTAAATAGACACAGACATAATATTATCGTATATTATGGTCGTATATTATGTTCATTATATTTCAAAACTTCAAATTAGTATTTTTAGTTAATGAACTGTTTTGTAAGTATTTATATCAAGGATTTCGTATTTACTTAAACAAAAATAGGCACAAAAAAATTAAATCTTTATTTAAACCTTTTACTAAATCTTTTGTAAATGTTAACTAGAAACCAACAACAGTAGGTCTAGTCTAGGAAATTAAATTTGTTCAAAAATATAAGGGGCGGACTACTTACGGCTTGCAAACAAAAATCTTTGACCCTTTACGGTTTTTCTAGCTAAAAATATCTTGTTGAAACAAAATAAATAATATTTTTTTCAATTCTTTTTACATTTATCTAAATTTAATTTTTAGTAAATATAAGCACTTTAAAATGGGTATTTTGTTGTAATTTTGCTTTTGCGGAGCTATTTTTTATGGTTTTAAAGAACCTTTAATTAAGACGGCCTGCTAAAATTGACTTTTAAACAAGGCCCGCGAAATCAACTGATAAATTTAAACCACTGACTAAAAAAAATTGACTGGAAGTTCAACATAACGGTTTTTTTAAGTTCATTGAATAAAAAAAGTATATTTGTTACACTTATAATTACATTGAAAACCATAAAAAACAACATGACACATAAAACTTAAAACACGAAAAATAGCATGACAGTAATATTGTTATTTTTTAATTTATATAATAAGTCATATGTTAACACTTTATCACATTAACTAATTTTAAACATAATATTGTCAGATAATATTCTAGTTTTCACCAGGCTTTTATTAAGTTTTTATTGTTGTATATTACAACAACAACTTAATGTAATGTTTTGTTTCTTTTTAGATAATAATAAGTATTTTAAAAGTTTAAAGTAGCTAATAAGTAATGAATTAATTCTATCAAAAATTTATTTTACAAACTAAGTTTCGGTCAAAAACCTCGTCAGTACTTAAGTAAATCTAAAAAAGATATGTGACAGTCATGGAAAATAGCATTTAAACAATTAAATAGAAATAAAACCAAATTTTTACTTAAGAAACTAAACAAATCAAATTTGATATTAAAACTGAGTTATAGGTCAATTTTAAATTATAGTTAAGTTTTAAAGTTAATTATAGTTAAGTTATTCTTTGATTCAAGTTTACTAAGTTATTAATTATCATACTTGTTTATATTGAAACTATTACCTTTTTCATTTTCTGCACTTTTACTTTCTAACTTCTTTATTTGTTCCAACAATTCTGCGTTGTTTGTCTGCAGAGTTTCAATGTCTAAGAGTTGAACTTAGTTAAAAAATATCAATAGTTTTAAACCGGTTTGTTGTTTTAAACTAAATAAAATCAGAGCAACTGGTCTATAAAAATTTCCTGTATATTTCTTCATATATTATACAGAAAATTTGTAACATAATTTTTTTTAATGTACCTAAATGCAAATATGTATATATTTATACTTATTCAAAAACACTGTACTAGATTACGTCCTGTACTTAAATACAAGTGACATGATTAGGTTTTAAAGTTTTAAGTGACATGATTAAACAACATAGACATAAAACATTTAGTTATTAAATCAATACTGTAAAAAGTATGCTACTCAATAATGTATCAAAATCAAAGTGATTATATTTTTAAAGATAAAATTTAATAGATAACAAAATCTTATTTTAATTTAAGCATAAAAAAATTGACGAGTTACTTCAATCCACTGTCTAAATATGAAAAAAAAGCATGTTTTTTAATCACAAGTACTTTCATTTTACTTATAAATCATTTTCAAGCGTAAACTCTAACAAAATTTAGTTTTATAAATTTATAAAGTTATTACAACTTTTAATATCTTTATATTTTTTTTAAAGAGTTAAACTGTTAATTTTAGATATAAAAGATCTTTGATTTTTAATACTCCATATATAAAAGACTTGTTAAATGTGCAAAAGTAAACATTTAAAACTAAAAAAAAATAGTAACAAAACAAATATTGCTGTTAAATTAAAGTGATAAAACATTAATTTAAAATTAAAGCATAGTTCAAAGTACTTATTGCTAAAAACAGCTAGTTTTTGGTAAATACCAAAATATTAAAAAAAAAAAATATAATAAATAAATGGTTTATAAGATTAATTTAAGATATGTGGTAACTTTTTAACACCATTTTTCTAATCTTTTAAACGAGTTTATAAAAGAATGAAAACAAAATACAACAGTTATTCTAGTTATTTTAAATATAAATATTATAAAGTATGTTAACAAATTTATTAAACAATACCTTTATTGAAACTATCTTGGAGTTTTTTAAACTTAGTTTTAAAATCATCATTTTGAGCTTTTAATAACTCATTATTACGCTTCAAGACTTCCAAAAACTCATCATTGGCTCTGATACTTTGATTAGAATCTAAAAAATTATTGTTTTGATCGAAAACGGTTTTTACAATTTTTTTTAAATAACTAGTGTTTAAACTATTGGTCATTTTAAAAATAAACTGAAGCTTTTCAAAATTAGTTGAATACGTTAAAAACAAGATATCAAAATAAATAAAGTTTAAATTTAAAAACTATCGGATTCTAAAAAGGAAGAAAAGAGCAATAACTAGCAAGAAAACATTTGTAGTTAAAAAAAACATCATTGAAATGTTAGTAACTAATTAAATCAATAACTTACTTTCAGCAATAACGTTTTCTAGAATACTTCTAAGTTCTTCAACTGTAACTACACTGCAAGACAATTTGTTTGGTGTACTTTGTAACTCTTTCAGTACTTTTTCTGAAGTAGTAGCAATTTCCTACAATTAAAAAAAAATACTTAAACGACTTTTTTATTTTAATTTAAATCTAATGTAAAACATTTAGTTAAAGTAAGTTTAGATTTTTACTTGAGCAATGGTGCATTTTTATTATTATTTATTTAACTAAATTTTTGTTACTTAACCTGTGTTTTTTACGTGTTTTTTTGTTTTGATATTTTTAGTTTTTTTAATTAATCCAAACACAGTTTTTATCTTGTGAAGTTAAATTAAATTAACTTTTTAATTTTATAAACGTCCTTAGATTGGAACTAGTTAGTAAGATATAAAAACTTTAAAATATTAAAAGTATCATAAGTAGAATAATTGTTTAATTTTATTAGACTCATTTTATTCTTATTATTGTTACCATGATTATCACTTGTTATTATCATAAGTTTATTTCTTCTTATTATTTACCAATGAAAAGTAATAGTTAATAATGAATTAGTGAAAAGTGTTTTTTGATTGAAAAATTTATAATAAAAAATACAAACCTTAAGAACTACTACAAAATATTTTAAGCTAAATAAATTTAAGTTTTAAATTCTATTTTTTATAAGTTTGATCATATAAAACTATTTTATTAAGTTGTTGTTAACTCTTGAGTTTATTTATTTAATATATTTTTATTAAAAACGACCAAAATTATACTTTTATATCGGTTGTTAAGCTTTGACTACTAAAGGTAAATATAAATTTTTAAGAAAACTCTTTTTCAAACGATAAAATGCCTCAATATCTGTCAATCTGCTTTCGTTTGCATTTTCATTGTAAATTTATGTAAAAAAAAAATTGTAAACATACTGCTCATTCATCAAAAATTAAAAGCTGAAAAAGACAAAAAATAACCACTTCGATCAAGTTTTACAAACTGAATTTGTTTTGTTTTGTTTAATTAACGCTAAAACTTGGATCTTGCTGGTAAATAACAATTGTAGATAAAAAACTGACATGACATGACAAATTGTATTTCAAAACCGACCAAGTAAATGAAATAATGGTTTGTGAGGTTTTGTACAGCGTAAGTTTAATATAACGTAATTTTAATGTATGTCTAACTGTTATTAAAAAAAATTACTTATGACAAAATAAATTTTTATCAGAAAAAGAAAAATACTTGTATGTTTTGTTTTTTATTATTTTACATGCTCAAGTCTTAGTTAAATATAAAAAGCTAATAATCGAAACTTTACTAATAACTTAAAAGTTTTCATATTTTAAAAGCCTAAAAATTTGAATTTAACATTTTTGTAATTGTGTACTATATAATTAAAATACTGTAGCTTAATGTCATGTTGTCAAGTTCTACAAGTACCTAACAAAAAAGTTAAATCAAATGTTGACTTATAATACTTTGTCGCTGTTGATCTATCGAAAAAAAACATAGTTCTATCAAAATGAATTAAAAACTATTTGCTTTCTTCTGCTAAAAAACATATCGTTGCTCATAAAAATTTCAATACAATGTTAAGATATATTAGTTTGTAAGTTAATTAATTCAGAAGTAAGAATATAAAATACCGACCGCTTTCTCCACCAACGAGGTCTTTCACGGAAGTAAACAAACGGTAGGATTGCCTAAAGTTTCTTAAAATTTTTCTTTAGGTTTTCTGAATTTCTTCCAGGTGTTTTTAGTTCGTTTTTAAAATAAAGTCAAACTTAAAATAAAAAAACTAAATAGTATTACAACAACAAAAACATACTGTAAAGCTGTTTTAAATGTTTTTTTCTGAAATTATTTTAAATACAACATAATTTTCTTTATATTTTATACTTTTCGTACCTTATCGATAGTTTAACACTTTAATAGTTAAAGTTGAATGTTTTTCAGTGAGATTTGTTCCAAGTTCCAGATTTTACCTAAATATTTCATTTTTCCAAGGTTCTAGGTTTTGTTGTTCCTAGAAAAAGTCGTCATCGCTTTTTTAAATGAACGTAACAGTGCAACTGAGGGGTGGGCATTGCCAGTGTCTAGATTTTTATTCTTAGATAACCATTCAGATATTCATTCAGATATAGTCATTTCTTATAGTTTTAGTTTAAGTTTCTTATATTTTAGTTTAACTTATAGACACCAAGCAACAAAATGGAAGATTTTGAAAAAAAATATATCAAACTTGAACTTGCTGCTGAAAAAACCAACAGATTTTGATTTATGGGGCCAACTGGTTGAAGCTGAGATGGAACATAAAATGTCAGTTTATCAACAATTTTGATATTTTATAAAGTAAAAGTTTGTACTCAACTATTTGTAAAGTTTTATATACCTTATTCATATTCAAATTTTTCATTCTATTTGTCATTTAGAAATAAAATAAGTTTTCACTGTATATTAGTTTTGAATTAGCTGTAAAGTAAAAGACTATTAAAGTTAAACAAAAGTATTAAGATAGTAAGTTATATATTTTCTTAGTGTGATGGTTTTCAGGTTAAATATAGCTATGAAGTAAACTACAAAGCAATTTAGAGGTACTTTAAATTGAAAACAGATTTTAATAAATAGCCGAGATTATCGCACACCGCGCGCAAAGCGCGCTTTTGAGCCGAATAAGGCGGACAAATAATATAATAAGTAAGAAAAAAATTATTAATTAGAAGTTTTTCAAATTTAAGACAATTTTGAAATCTATCAAAACTCTTAAAATTTTAGATAACTTATGTTTAAACTAAGGATTAGAACAAATTAGTTTGAAACATATAATGTAAAAAGAAGAAAAAAATTATTATATCTATTCACTTAAATATAAAACAAAAAGAACTACATAAATAATAAAGTAGTTTGTTATAACTAGCTAAAAGTATCGCACACCGCGCGCAGAGCGCGCTTTTGTGCTAGCCAAATAAAGCAAATAACTTATAAGTAATAAAGTTAAAAAAATTACAATTAAAATGTTACAGATATTATAAATTTTGAAATTTTCTACTATTTTTTAAAAATTTTTAAAAAAAAATACTTCAAGTTTTAAAAACTGCCGTTTAAACTAAATATTACAACATAATTACTCCACTAATTTTAACTTTAAACAAGTCTAAATTCGTTAGCCTGAATTCCTACCTTAAAAATTTAAATTCCTGCTTTAAGAACTTTAAGAATTCCTGTTCTAACTAAGCAATAAAAGATAATTACTCTACTAGAAAGAATAATAGTATTTTAACTTTAAACAATTCTAAATTCGTTAACCTAAATTTCTGCCCCAGAAAGCTCGCTTTCATTCGGTATTGCTTCACAAGAAAAGGCACGCTTCGCGCGCGATCTTGCTTTAACTTTCATGCCTCAAAGGCTTCGCTTTCTTTGTACGTCCCAACCTCAGAAAGCTCCGCTTTCTTTCGGTTTTGCTTCGCAAAATAAGCACAACAGCGCGCTTCGCGCGCGCTTGTGCGATCTTGCTTTAACTTTCATGCCCAAAAAGCTTCGCTTTCTTTGTACGTCCCAACCTCAGAAAGCTCCGCTTTCTTTCGGTTTTGCTTCGCAAAATAAGCACAACAGCGCGCTTTGCGCGCGATTGTGCGATCTTGCTTTAACTTTCATGCCCCAAAAGCTTCGCTTTCTTTGAACGTCCCAACCTCAGAAAGCTACGCTTTCTTTCGGTTTTGCTTCGCAAAGATAAGCACAACAGCGCGCTTTGCGCGCGATTGTGCGATCTTGCTTTCAGCCTCTCTTCGTACTGCCGTTTTTGATTTTGTTTGTGACAAAAACACTGTACTAGATTACGTCCTGTACTTAAATACAAGTGACATGATTAGGTTTTAAAGTTTTAAGTGACATGATTAAACAACATAGACATAAAACATTTAGTTATTAAATCAATACTGTAAAAAAGTATGCTACTCAATAATGTATCAAAATCAAAGTGATTATATTTTTAAAGATAAAATTTAATAGATAACAAAATCTTATTTTAATTTAAGCATAAAAAAATTGACGAGTTACTTCAATCCACTGTCTAAATATGAAAAAAAAGCATGTTTTTTAATCACAAGTACTTTCATTTTACTTATAAATCATTTTCAAGCGTAAACTCTAACAAAATTTAGTTTTATAAATTTATAAAGTTATTACAACTTTTAATATCTTTATATTTTTTTTAAAGAGTTAAACTGTTAATTTTAGATATAAAAGATCTTTGATTTTTAATACTCCATATATAAAAGACTTGTTAAATGTGCAAAAGTAAACATTTAAAACTAAAAAAAAATAGTAACAAAACAAATATTGCTGTTAAATTAAAGTGATAAAACATTAATTTAAAATTAAAGCATAGTTCAAAGTACTTATTGCTAAAAACAGCTAGTTTTTGGTAAATACCAAAATATTAAAAAAAAAAAATTATAATAAATAAATGGTTTATAAGATTAATTTAAGATATGTGGTAACTTTTTAACACCATTTTTCTAATCTTTTAAACGAGTTTATAAAAGAATGAAAACAAAATACAACAGTTATTCTAGTTATTTTAAATATAAATATTATAAAGTATGTTAACAAATTTATTAAACAATACCTTTATTGAAACTATCTTGGAGTTTTTTAAACTTAGTTTTAAAATCATCATTTTGAGCTTTTAATAACTCATTATTACGCTTCAAGACTTCCAAAAACTCATCATTGGCTCTGATACTTTGATTAGAATCTAAAAATTATTGTTTTGATCGAAAACGATTTTTACAATTTTTTTTAAATAACTAGTGTTTAAACTATTGGTCATTTTAAAAATAAACTGAAGCTTTTCAAAATTAGTTGAATACGTTAAAAACAAGATATCAAAATAAATAAAGTTTAAATTTAAAAACTATCGGATTCTAAAAAGGAAAGAAAAGAGCAATAACTAGCAAGAAAACATTTGTAGTTAAAAAAAACATCATTGAAATGTTAGTAACTAATTAAATCAATAACTTACTTTCAGCAATAACGTTTTCTAGAATACTTCTAAGTTCTTCAACTGTAACTACACTGCAAGACAATTTGTTTGGTGTACTTTGTAACTCTTTCAGTACTTTTTCTAAAGTAGTAGCAATTTCCTACAATTAAAAAAAAATACTTAAACGACTTTTTTATTTTAATTTAAGTCTAATGTAAAACATTTAGTTAAAGTAAGTTTAGATTTTTACTTGAGCAATGGTGCATTTTTATTATTATTTATTTAACTAAATTTTTGTTACTTAACCTGTGTTTTTTACGTGTTTTTTTGTTTTGATATTTTTAGTTTTTTTAATTAATCCAAACACAGTTTTTATCTTGTGAAGTTAAATTAAATTAACTTTTTAATTTTATAAACGTCCTTAGATTGGAACTAGTTAGTAAGATATAAAAACTTTAAAATATTAAAAGTATCATAAGTAGAATAATTGTTTAATTTTATTAGACTCATTTTATTCTTATTATTGTTACCATGATTATCACTTGTTATTATCATAAGTTTATTTCTTCTTATTATTTACCAATGAAAAGTAATAGTTAATAATGAATTAGTGAAAAGTGTTTTTTGATTGAAAAATTTATAATAAAAAATACAAACCTTAAGAACTACTACAAAATATTTTAAGCTAAATAAATTTAAGTTTTAAATTCTATTTTTTTATAAGTTTGAATCATATAAAACTATTTTATTAAGTTGTTGTTAACTCTTGAGTTTATTTATTTAATATTTTTTTATTAAAAACGACCAAAATTATACTTTTATATCGGTTGTTAAGCTTTGACTACTAAAGGTAAATATAAATTTTTAAGAAAACTCTTTTTCAAACGATAAAATGCCTCAATATCTGTCAATCTGCTTTCGTTTGCATTTTCATTGTAAATTTCTGTAAAAAAAAAATTGTAAACATACTGCTCATTCATCAAAAATTAAAAGCTGAAAAAGACAAAAAATAACCACTTCGATCAAGTTTTACAAACTGAATTTGTTTTGTTTTGTTTAATTAACGCTAAAACTTGGATCTTGCTGGTAAATAACAATTGTAGATAAAAACTGACATGACATGACAAATTGTATTTCAAAACCGACCAAGTAAATGAAATAATGGTTTGTGAGGTTTTGTACAGCGTAAGTTTAATATAACGTAATTTAATGTATGTCTAACTGTTATTAAAAAAAATTACTTATGACAAAATAAATTTTTATCAGAAAAAGAAAAATACTTGTATGTTTTGTTTTTTATTATTTTACATGCTCAAGTCTTAGTTAAATATAAAAAGCTAATAATCGAAACTTTACTAATAACTTAAAAGTTTTCATATTTTAAAAGCCTAAAAATTTGAATTTAACATTTTTGTAATTGTGTACTATATAATTAAAATACTGTAGCTTAATGTCATGTTGTCAAGTTCTACAAGTACCTAACAAAAAAGTTAAATCAAATGTTGACTTATAATACTTTGTCGCTGTTGATCTATCGAAAAAAAACATAGTTCTATCAAAATGAATTAAAAACTATTTGCTTTCTTCTGCTAAAAAACATATCGTTGCTCATAAAAATTTCAATACAATGTTAAGATATATTAGTTTGTAAGTTAATTAATTCAGAAGTAAGAATATAAAATACCGACCGCTTTCTCCACCAACGAGGTCTTTCACGGAAGTAAACAAACGGTAGGATTGCCTAAAGTTTCTTAAAATTTTTCTTTAGGTTTTCTGAATTTCTTCCAGGTGTTTTTAGTTCGTTTTTAAAATAAAGTCAAACTTAAAATAAAAAACTAAATAGTATTACAACAACAAAAACATACTGTAAAGCTGTTTTAAATGTTTTTTTCTGAAATTATTTTAAATACAACATAATTTTCTTTATATTTTATACTTTTCGTACCTTATCGATAGTTTAACACTTTAATAGTTAAAGTTGAATGTTTTTCAGTGAGATTTGTTCCAAGTTCCAGATTTTACCTAAATATTTCATTTTTCCAAGGTTCTAGGTTTTGTTGTTCCTAGAAAAAGTCGTCATCGCTTTTTTAAATGAACGTAACAGTGCAACTGAGGGGTGGGCATTGCCAGTGTCTAGATTTTTATTCTTAGATAACCATTCAGATATTCATTCAGATATAGTCATTCTTATAGTTTTAGTTTAAGTTTCTTATATTTTAGTTTAACTTATAGACACCAAGCAACAAAATGGAAGATTTTGAAAAAAAATATATCAAACTTGAACTTGCTGCTGAAAAAACCAACAGATTTTGATTTATGGGGCCAACTGGTTGAAGCTGAGATGGAACATAAAATGTCAGTTTATCAACAATTTTGATATTTTATAAAGTAAAAGTTTGTACTCAACTATTTGTAAAGTTTTATATACCTTATTCATATTCAAATTTTTCATTCTATTTGTCATTTAGAAATAAAATAAGTTTTCACTGTATATTAGTTTTGAATTAGCTGTAAAGTAAAAGACTATTAAAGTTAAACAAAAGTATTAAGATAGTAAGTTATATATTTTCTTAGTGTGGTGGTTTTCAGGTTAAATATAGCTATGAAGTAAACTACAAAGCAATTTAGAGGTACTTTAAATTGAAAACAGATTTTAATAAATAGCCGAGATTATCGCAAACCGCGCGCAAAGCGCGCTTTTGTGCTAGCCGAATAAGGCGGACAAATAATATAATAAGTAAAGAAAAAAATTATTAATTAGAAGTTTTTCAAATTTAAGACAATTTTGAAATCTATCAAAAACTCTAAAATTTTAGATAACTTATGTTTAAACTAAGGATTAGAACAAATTAGTTTGAAACATATAATGTAAAAAGAAGAAAAAAATTATTATATCTATTCACTTAAATATAAAACAAAAAGAACTACATAAATAATAAAGTAGTTTGTTATAACTAGCTAAAAGTATCGCACACCGCGCGCAGAGCGCGCTTTTGTGCTAGCCAAATAAAGCAAATACTTATAAGTAATAAAGTTAAAAAATTACAATTAAAATGTTACAGATATTATAAATTTTGAAATTTTCTACTAATTTTTTAAAAATTTAAAAAAATAATACTTCAAGTTTTAAAAACTGCCGTTTAAACTAAATATTACAACATAATTACTCCACTAATTTTAACTTTAAAACAAGTCTAAATTCGTTAGCCTGAATTCCTACCTTAAAAATTTAAATTCCTGCTTTAAGAACTTTAAGAATTCCTGTTCTAACTAAGCAATAAAAGATAATTACTCTACTAGAAAGAATAATAGTATTTTAACTTTAAACAATTCTAAATTCGTTAACCTAAATTTCTGCCCCAGAAAGCTCGCTTTCATTCGGTATTGCTTCACAAGAAAAGGCACGCTTCGCGCGCGATCTTGCTTTAACTTTCATGCCTCAAAGGCTTCGCTTTCTTTGTACGTCCCAACCTCAGAAAGCTCCGCTTTCTTTCGGTTTTGCTTCGCAAAATAAGCACAACAGCGCGCTTTGCGCGCGATTGTGCGATCTTGCTTTAACTTTCATGCCCCAAAAGCTTCGCTTTCTTTGAACGTCCCAACCTCAGAAAGCTACGCTTTCTTTCGGTTTTGCTTCGCAAAGATAAGCACAACAGCGCGCTTTGCGCGCGATTGTGCGATCTTGCTTTCAGCCTCTCTTCGTACTGCCGTTTTTGATTTTGTTACCATCCCACCCACCCCAAAAATTATATCCAATATATATTTTTTATAATTTTTTAAATAACTAGAAATTTCATGTTACGTCACTAACTCTTCCAGATGTCCTGTTTTAGTCGACATAAAAATCGTTTAAAAAATATGTATAAAAAATTTGCATAAAATTAGCATAACTTTTTTTTTTTTTGAGTCAGCAACTTATAAACTGATCTAATTTAATGCTGTTAAACTTAAACTAGAGTCTACACGATTGATTTTGAGCATTTTTTAAAGTTATGCTTACTAAATTATTGAAACTAAACTATGTGCACACTAGACTATTAAAAATGTTAACAAATATGTAAAGCTTCTACTTGAACGCTTTAAGTGTCTTAAAATGTAAGCAACTTTATGAAACTTGGCATTTTTTTCTTATTGAAAAAAGATAGAACAAAAGTCATAAAAAGTCGAAAATGCCTGATCTGGGAAACCTTGTTTCAAACCAAAAAAACTTAAAAACTTTATAATTACGCAGTCAAGATAAAAAATGATATTTTACTTTGAAATTAGACTGTGTATGATATGAAATGTGAAAGTTTAACAAAAATAATTTTTAGATGAAAAAATAAAATTAGAAGTGAATAAGTCACGTGTTTGTAGTGCTCGTATCTAATTGATTAAAAATTTTCACTTAGTTGATAACAGTAATAAAAAACATAAATCAAAGTAAGTTAATTTTAGAAAATGTTTTGATCTCACTCTCTAAATGTTTGTAATTTTCTATAAGTTTAAAAATATACAGATTTCGCTTAGTCCCTTAAAAAAAAACTTTAATGCTTTAGATAAATTTGTTTCCGAAATAGCATTAAAAGATATTACTGAGCAAGTCAAAATATAATGAATACCAAAACATAGTTACTTAGATTAAGTTTTCTAACCTTTCATCTTAGATTGGTTTCAGTAAAGTCTTATTTAAGATAGCTTCAAAAAGTTATTGATATAAAATATTAGTAAGATTAAAGGGACAATGTGTAGCACGGTTTATCTCTTTGGTACAGAAAACTTAAACAAAAAAGTCTACTTTAAGGTTGTATTATATGAAATAAAGTAAAAACATAAATTGTAAACGATTATCATTTTGCATGTTCTGTTTTTAATTCTTTTATTAGTTTATATCTAATGCTGGTTATTATAAAAAAATTTAACATGAGGTATTAAAAATAGTGACAGGTCACAAACAGTTTTACTTGTTCATACAAATAAAGATCAAACCGAATTTTAAAAGCTGTTTGTTAAAACTGCATTAAAATTTTTTTCTTAATTTCACCATCCAATGGCTTGCAGACGGCGAAATATATTGAAATTGTCACCACAGCCTGGTTGAACAGATCATTTGTTTATTAGACTTGCAAAACATCCGTCTCACACGTTTAAATTGAAGTATTTTGTTTCTTTATTTGAAAAAAAGTATAATTTTGAATTAACAGTAGCAGGAACTTGTTCACCAACAAGAATGAAATGTAAGCTTGAAATAAATGACTATAATTTTATTAAAAAAAACACTTCAAACTATTCTTAATGATAACATTAATTTAGAATTGAAATTTAGTTGAAAAAAAGAAAAAGCAAATGACAAAAATAACAAATATATAAAAAATACTAAAAATTATAAAACCACTTAAAGATAATTAGTCAACGTTTAAAGACAAAAAAAAACACAAAGTACTATATGTTTAAAATTATAATAAACTCTATAAACTTGTTGTCTAAAACTTTAATACAGAGAGTTTACTTTCATAATACTAGACCCATAAAGAACAAGCAGTGAAACTATAGTCTTCAACTATTGACTCAGGAATTTCTTTGATTTCTGATGTTTCCAGGTTAAGAACCTCTGTAGAGTAAGAACTACCCCTATAAATTAGTTTGAAACAGATAATGTAAAGAAAAGAAAAAAATATATATCTTTTCACTTAACTATAAAAAAAGGATTACATAAGTAAGAAAATAGTTTGTAATAAGTAGCTAAGAGTATCGCACACCGCGCGCAGAGCGCGCTTTTGTGCTAGCCAAATAAAGCAAATACTAATAAATAATAAGTAAATAAAATTCTAATTAAAATGTTACAAATATAAGAAATTTTTAACTTTTGTACTATTTTTCAAATACTCTTAAAAAATACTTCAAGTTTTTAAAAAACTGCGTTTAAACTAAGTACTGAAACATAATTACTCCACTAATTTTAACTTTAAACGAATCTAAATTCCTTTACCTAAATTCCTGCCATTAAAACTTAAATTTCTGCTTTTAAAACTGCCGTTTAAACTAAGCATTAAAAGATAATTACTCTACTAGAAAGAAAAAGTAATATTTTTAAATTAAACAAATCTAAATTCGTTAACCTAAATTCCTGCCTCATAAAGCTAGCTTTCTTTCCGTTTTGCTTCGCAAAAAAGGCACGCTTCGCGCGCAATCTTGCTTTAACTTCAATGCCTCGAAATTTTTGCTTTGTACGTCCCAATCTCATAAAGCTCCGCTTTCTTTCGGTTTTGATTTGCAAAATAAGCACAACAGCGCGCTTCGCGCGCGTTTGTGCGTTCTTGCTTTAACTTCCATTCCTCGAAAGCTTCGCTTTCTTTGTACGTCCTAACCTCAGAAAGCTCCGCTTTCTTTCGGTTTTGCTTCGCAAAATAAGCACAACAGCGCGCTCTGCTAAAACTCTCTCTAAAACCGTTTTTATACCTATTTCGTTCATAACAAACTTAATGATTTATCTAAAAATTGATAAAGCGTTTTTTAGTTGCACGCAGTTTTTTTAAAGTATGCTTAATGTAATTTTTTTTGAACAATCACCTCCGAAGATGTAAAGGTCTGATTTCACTATGGCAACGGCGAACTCACTCCGCGCATGTTTGAGTTTGACGCTTAATAATGAAAACCTTGGAAAAATGAAATAATTTACGTAAAATCTGGAACTTGGAATAAATCTCACTGAAAAACATTCAACTTTAACTATTAAAGTGTAAAACTATCGATAAGGTACGAAAAGTATAAAATATAAAGAAAATTATGTTGTATTAAAAAAAAAAGTTTCAGAAAAAAAATTTAAAACAGCTTTACAGTATGTTTTTGTTGTTGTAATACTATTTAAATTTTTTTATTTTAAGTTTGACTTTATTTTAAGATTATAAGATAAATACAAAAAAGATGTAAATAACATGCATAACTATTTAATATTACTACAAAAAGTATTTATAAAAGTATATTAGTAGCTACATTTAATATGTAGCTAGTATATTTTTCTGATAATTTTAGCACACAACAATTGAGAGAAAGACTAAGAAAAAACAGATAAGAATTCAATAATTAGCAAAAGAGTTTACGTTTAGTATTTAATTTTTATTTAGTATGAGTTTACCGATTACAAAATATGTTTGTAAGACAAAAGTTTAACTAGCAGTATTTGAAAAAATTTTCCCAAAAAATTGTTGTTTATTATAAAACATTCGTCGCGTGCTGTAGTTTTCTGAGCCCTACTTTAATTTTTTTTTCTAAAATGCTTCTACTAATTTATGCTAATTTGTAAAATAATCTCTAATATTGTATTAAGCAAAATTTTGCACCTAAAAAAACTCTTGAAAAATGTTACATGCGTTCTGTAAATTATAAGTAGCATTGATTTATAACATTTTACATATAAAAGACTTATTAAATGTTAGATATTAAATGTGCAAAACTGAGCATTTAAAACTAAAAGAAAAAGTATATTTGTAACAAAACAAAAGTTAGTTAAATTATGTGATAAAAATTAATTTATTGACAAATTAAAGCAGTGTTCACGGTACTTGTTGTTGAAAACAAAACAATTCTTGTAAATATATCATAAGTTCAAAAAAAATTTAAGTGTGCAAGCTTCGTATAAATTGTCATAAGTTTTAACAATTGAGAAAGAGCACGAGTTTGTTTTTCCCTTTGTTATAATTTGAATCGTTTATAGAGTTAACTTTGGATATATGAAAACTTTTCAACGCCATAAAATGACAAAATAAATTTTTATCAGAAAAAGAAAAATACTTGTATGTTTTGTTTTTTATTATTTACATGCTGAAGTCTTAGTTAAATATAAAAAGCTAATAATCGAAACTTTACTAATAACTTAAAAGTTTTCATATTTTAAAAGCCTAAAAATTTGAATTTAACATTTTTGTAGTTGTGTACTATATAATTAAAATACTGTAGCTTAATGTCATGTTGTCAAGTTCTACAAGTACCTAACAAAAAAGTTAAATCAAATGTTGACTTATAATACTTTGTCGCTGTTGATCTATCGAAAAAAAAACCTAGTTCTATCAAAATGAATTAAAAACTATTTGCTTTCTTCTGCTAAAAAACATATCGTTGCTCATAAAAATTTCAATACAATGTTAAGATATATTAGTTTGTAAGTTAATTAATTCAGAAGTAAGAATATAAAATACCGACCGCTTTCTCCACCAACGAGGTCTTTCACGGAAGTAAACAAACGGTAGGATTGCCTAAAGTTTCTTAAAATTTTTCTTTAGGTTTTCTGAATTTCTTCCAGGTGATTTTAGTTCGTTTTTAAAATAAAGTCAAACTTAAAATAAAAAAAATTAAATAGTATTACAACAACAAAAACATACTGTAAGCTGTTTTAAATGTTTTTTTCTGAAATTATTTTAAATACAACATAGTTTTCTTTATATTTTATACTTTTCGTACCTTATCGATAGTTTAACACTTTAATAGTTAAAGTTGAATGTTTTTCAGTGAGATTTGTTCCAAGTTCCAGATTTTACCTAAATTATTTCATTTTTCCAAGGTTCTAGGTTTTGTTGTTCCTAGAAAAAGTCTTGCTTTAACTTTCATGCCCCAAAAGCTTCGCTTTCTTTGAACGTCCCAACCTCAGAAAGCTACGCTTTCTTTCGGTTTTGCTTCGCAAAGATAAGCACAACAGCGCGCTTTGCGCGCGATTGTGCGATCTTGCTTTCAGCCTCTCTTCGTACTGCCGTTTTTGATTTTGTTTGTGACAAAAACACTGTACTAGATTACGTCCTGTACTTAAATACAAGTGACATGATTAGGTTTTAAAGTTTTAAGTGACATGATTAAACAACATAGACATAAAACATTTAGTTATTAAATCAATACTGTAAAAAGTATGCTACTCAATAATGTATCAAAATCAAAGTGATTATATTTTTAAAGATAAAATTTAATAGATAACAAAATCTTATTTTAATTTAAGCATAAAAAAATTGACGAGTTACTTCAATCCACTGTCTAAATATGAAAAAAAAGCATGTTTTTTAATCACAAGTACTTTCATTTTACTTATAAATCATTTTCAAGCGTAAACTCTAACAAAATTTAGTTTTATAAATTTATAAAGTTATTACAACTTTTAATATCTTTATATTTTTTTTAAAGAGTTAAACTGTTAATTTTAGATATAAAAGATCTTTGATTTTTAATACTCCATATATAAAAGACTTGTTAAATGTGCAAAAGTAAACATTTAAAACTAAAAAAAATAGTAACAAAACAAATATTGCTGTTAAATTAAAGTGATAAAACATTAATTTAAAATTAAAGCATAGTTCAAAGTACTTATTGCTAAAAACAGCTAGTTTTTGGTAAATACCAAAATATTAAAAAAAAAAAATTATAATAAATAAATGGTTTATAAGATTAATTTAAGATATGTGGTAACTTTTTAACACCATTTTTCTAATCTTTTAAACGAGTTTATAAAAGAATGAAAACAAAATACAACAGTTATTCTAGTTATTTTAAATATAAATATTATAAAGTATGTTAACAAATTTATTAAACAATACCTTTATTGAAACTATCTTGGAGTTTTTTAAACTTAGTTTTAAAATCATCATTTTGAGCTTTTAATAACTCATTATTACGCTTCAAGACTTCCAAAAACTCATCATTGGCTCTGATACTTTGATTAGAATCTAAAAAATTATTGTTTTGATCGAAAACGATTTTTACAATTTTTTTTAAATAACTAGTGTTTAAACTATTGGTCATTTTAAAAATAAACTGAAGCTTTTCAAAATTAGTTGAATACGTTAAAAACAAGATATCAAAATAAATAAAGTTTAAATTTAAAAACTATCGGATTCTAAAAAGGAAGAAAAGAGCAATAACTAGCAAGAAAACATTTGTAGTTAAAAAAAACATCATTGAAATGTTAGTAACTAATTAAATCAATAACTTACTTTCAGCAATAACGTTTTCTAGAATACTTCTAAGTTCTTCAACTGTAACTACACTGCAAGACAATTTGTTTGGTGTACTTTGTAACTCTTTCAGTACTTTTTCTGAAGTAGTAGCAATTTCCTACAATTAAAAAAAAATACTTAAACGACTTTTTTATTTTAATTTAAGTCTAATGTAAAACATTTAGTTAAAGTAAGTTTAGATTTTTACTTGAGCAATGGTGCATTTTTATTATTATTTATTTAACTAAATTTTTGTTACTTAACCTGTGTTTTTTACGTGTTTTTTTGTTTTGATATTTTTAGTTTTTTTAATTAATCCAAACACAGTTTTTATCTTGTGAAGTTAAATTAAATTAACTTTTTAATTTTATAAACGTCCTTAGATTGGAACTAGTTAGTAAGATATAAAAACTTTAAAATATTAAAAGTATCATAAGTAGAATAATTGTTTAATTTTATTAGACTCATTTTATTCTTATTATTGTTACCATGATTATCACTTGTTATTATCATAAGTTTATTTCTTCTTATTATTTACCAATAAAAAGTAATAGTTAATAATGAATTAGTGAAAA
Source organism: Thalia democratica (assembly GCF_965202585.1). Classification (NCBI taxonomy): domain Eukaryota; kingdom Metazoa; phylum Chordata; class Thaliacea; order Salpida; family Salpidae; genus Thalia; species Thalia democratica. Next base: position 71,656 of record NW_028139464.1, read on the forward strand.
GTGTTTTTTGATTGAAAAATTTATAATAAAAAATACAAACCTTAAGAACTACTACAAAATATTTTAAGCTAAATAAATTTAAGTTTTAAATTCTATTTTTTATAAGTTTGATCATATAAAACTATTTTATTAAGTTGTTGTTAACTCTTGAGTTTATTTATTTAATATTTTTTTATTAAAAACGACCAAAATTATACTTTTATATCGGTTGTTAAGCTTTGACTACTAAAGGTAAATATAAATTTTTAAGAAAACTCTTTTTCAAACGATAAAATGCCTCAATATCTGTCAATCTGCTTTCGTTTGCATTTTCATTGTAAATTTCTGTAAAAAAAAAATTGTAAACATACTGCTCATTCATCAAAAATTAAAAGCTGAAAAAGACAAAAAATAACCACTTCGATCAAGTTTTACAAACTGAATTTGTTTTGTTTTGTTTAATTAACGCTAAAACTTGGATCTTGCTGGTAAATAACAATTGTAGATAAAAAACTGACATGACATGACAAATTGTATTTCAAAACCGACCAAGTAAATGAAATAATGGTTTGTGAGGTTTTGTACAGCGTAAGTTTAATATAACGTAATTTTAATGTATGTCTAACTGTTATTAAAAAAAATTACTTATGACAAAATAAATTTTTATCAGAAAAAGAAAAATACTTGTATGTTTTGTTTTTTATTATTTTACATGCTCAAGTCTTAGTTAAATATAAAAAGCTAATAATCGAAACTTTACTAATAACTTAAAAGTTTTCATATTTTAAAAGCCTAAACATTTGAATTTAACATTTTTGTAATTGTGTACTATATAATTAAAATACTGTAGCTTAATGTCATGTTGTCAAGTTCTACAAGTACCTAACAAAAAAGTTAAATCAAATGTTGACTTATAATACTTTGTCGCTGTTGATCTATCGAAAAAAAACATAGTTCTATCAAAATGAATTAAAAACTATTTGCTTTCTTCTGCTAAAAAACATATCGTTGCTCATAAAAATTTCAATACAATGTTAAGATATATTAGTTT